>NW_026731916.1:0-62500 GCF_028476545.2 Physella acuta | reverse complement strand
TAACCCCTCATCCGGTAGTTCATCCAATCCCTAGAGCCTTCTAAACCAAGACGCTATTGCGATTTGTTTTTATCCTTAGCGGCGTATCCAGAGCGTGACTTAGATTAGCCATCAATGACAACATCCATATGCGTCATAAGGTGTGAGGGGGGGGGGAGGAGAAGTTCTTAGATTATAATGAAATATATAATAAAGTGATATTAAAGTTAATAAGTTAAGAACATTTTACACTACCATTGAACATATTGCAGTGAGAATAGAACGCTTATCTTGATTAACAATACATTGAATAGTTTGTTGTAGATTTTTTTTTTATTAAAACGTCGATCATTAGAACACTAAATGTGTATATATCATCATCACCAACTGATAAATACATTAGAACAAAAAATAAAACCTCACAATTTTATATATTTTATATAACTTTAATACTATCAGTTAGGTACCATTTTCTTAGCTACAGCTAGCCTACATTAGAGGTTTGTTATCAGATACGTTATGTACCTTCCTCATCTATCATACAGTTAGGACTAAGTTGGATCTGTTGTAACTCTGTAATGGGACTAAGATTTTATAGATTCTTACCGTATGATTATGTAAATAGGAAGGGAGTATCTTACGGTAATACTTGTTACAGTAAGTCAGAAATAAATAGATAGACGACTAGATTTTAGAAAGCAACAAAAAACGAAACAAAATTTCTCGTACACTCTATAGTTCTATATACGATTCAAATGCTGTTACAGTCGAGCCCAATATTAATACCCGACTAAGTCTCGAAGACTCGCAGTATTCTACATAGCCAACGTGACCTCGATACCCAGATGTGCCCGATTACTGACCTTATCCTCCGGTCACGTATGACTGCGCAGGTCTGCTACATCACGTGACATGGCCTTTTAGTGCACAGCTCGTTTTACATAATGACTGCGACAACTCGAACCGGGGTACTGTAGCGGGTAGAAGGGAATGAACTCTATGCGAACGGGTGTGGTCAGACTTGCAAATTGTTTTTTGTTGACAGTAATGTTTTGATAAATATATTTGCATACCATTTTTTTTTTAAATACAAGTGTCGGGCTTTTAAGCTTCTAATAATGAAATATGTGTTTAGTTATGGTCTTAGAATAGTGAAATCAGTATTTAGCTATAGTCTTTGAATAGTGAAATTAGTATTTAACTATAGTCTTAGAATAGTGAAATCGATATTTAGTTATGATCTTTGAATAGTGAAATCAGTATTTAGCAATTGTCTTAAAATAATGAAATCAGATGTTACATTTTTGTAACAAAATTCGGTACTCATAGTAACAGCTGAAACATTATTGTAAGATTAGTAACATTTCAGTAAAATTATAGCAAAATCAAAGCTTCAGTAACATTTGATGACGCCGACAATCAAATCTATGATTGGCAGCATTTCAGTAACGTACGACAGTACTAACAATGAAAACTTTAACTTCAGTAAGACTTCAGTAACATTTGAGGATCGGACCATCAAATCTTTAACATCAGTAACTTTTCAGTATCATCCTACGATCCAGTTAATTAAAGCCGGCTAATGACTTGGCCGTGTACTTTAATCTCCTGACCTCTAGGTCAGAGGTCAGCCTGTGGTCAGATGTCTTGAATAAATTACACAGGGGCCACTTAGCACTGTGGTCTGTGGAGTAGACATTTATTAGTTTCTGTCAGGCGTAAATTGTTTTACCGTACTTAGTTATATTTAATAAAACAGCATACATGCTTAGCTGGGATGGGGCAGGGGGTGGTACATCAGAGTTGACTATTTAGCTCAGTAAATTAAGCTCGGCACACCACTGTGTTCATTCATCACTTTACTGCATACAGCACTCAACAGCAAAACAAATGCTTTTAAAATTGATTTAGTGTGAATTTGGTTCAGAGTGCTATGAATGAAATGGAGCTAGTGTGGTATTGGTGAGCCCGCTATTCTTACCTGTCAGACCCAGCAGTTTTCGTTTCTTACAGGCATCTCTTCGGAAAAAGTCTACCACCCCCCGAACAAAATGGACTTTATATAGAAAACATATACTTTTACTAGTGTCCGCATCCCCCCTCGGAAAATGTCCGCGCCCACCCCCCCCCCCCCCCCCCTAAAATTCCAAGTCAAGAAGAAACACTGATTGCGTGTTAGAGCTTATTAATGAAATAAACGGAAAGTATTCATAGTGAAGTATCCGTGAATTATTGTGATTTACCCACCAGCTCCTGATTGAGTGTGATTTACTGTCTAATCCAGGATTTAATGTGATTTACCCTCCAGCCTTTGATTCAATGAAATATACCCCCCAAGCCGATAATTGACTGTGATTTATCCCCCCTCCCCTGTCTGTGATTGTGTGTGAAATACTACCTCACCCTAGTTCGTGACTGTGTGTGATTTCTTCACCCCAGACCAAGCTGTCTGTGTTGTCTAACTACCAACTGTCAACCACAACTGCTTTGTTGGTTGTTAGTGGTGTTCGTGTTAACTAGGTCATTTCAAAGCGTCTTCACAGGGAGCAAACTCTTAACAATTTTACTTTTTTTTAAAAGAACGATTATATGACGCTTCTTTTTATTGAAAAAAAAAAAATTTGCGCGCGTTATCGGTCAATGACATGTGGAAGGAGGGGGGGGGGGGGCTACCCCGCCCCCGCACCAGGTCGACCCCGTGCCTATTCTACTAACAGTACACCTGACCCAGTCATTTAGGGACGCGTGTACTATTAGCTGGGCTTTTTTTTTTTACCTTGTCCTCTTCAAGCACGTCTATACCCCCCCCTCCACCACAAGCACGTCTAGACCCCCCCCTCCTCCACAAGCACGTCTAGACCCCCCCTCCTCCACAAGCACGTCTAGACCCACCCCCCTCCACACCCCACCCCCCTTTCCCATCTTTGATGAAATGATTATTTTAAATGTGTTCAAACGCTGAACTAATTCACACCATGCATGACTAATTGACACCGTGTATGATTGAATCACGTGCCTCGTAATGACATTATCACCCTAACGCCTGTGATTGCATCGTCTGATATGGCCAAAACAAAAAATGTAACCTCATCGAAAATGAATCTCATAGCACCCAGTGCACTCTTTAGGGATTGCACGATCGCCCAGCGTTTTTGAAATACATTAATAGAATAGATAAGGGTCGGCGTGGTCGAGTCGGTAAAGTTCATGGTTGCTAAACCGAAAAGTCTCGAGTTCGCTGCCCCGGGCAGATGAGGCTCGCTAGCCACTCTTCTAGGAGAGACAACTCCAAATCAAACAACTGCTGCCTTGTTGTTTGTTCTTGGTTGAACAAAGGCTATGGAAGCAAATACAAAAATAAAAGTAGGCTGAAATGTGAGACAATGGCCTTAATGGCGCATAACGAGTTGACACGTATGCTTAATTGTGTTGGAGGGGATACCTTCCAACACATGTATACTAGAGCTCTGGTTGGCGTACCTGATTGTGTAACTACAAGGAAGCTTAATGGAGTCGAATTTCAATTTTAAAAAAAAATTATAGTTAATTTCCTTACTTATGTGTATGATTAATGTTGGTTATTATATACAACAAATAAGTTTATTTAACAAGTACTACATATGTACGATGCAGTGCCAGGCACTGTAGCAAATATTACAATTCCTTGCACACATATTATGTTAATACGAACCCCCCCCCCCCCTCCGGCCCAATCATCAAGCAAGCAGTAGAGAAAGATTGTTTGCAAACAGTTTCTAAATTTTAGTTGTACAAAGCACCCGTGATCACTCATTATAATAATCAACCTAATCATCACCCCCCCTACACACAGAACAGCCCCCTTACATATTCACATACACATAGAACAACCCCCCCCCATCCTAATCCTTCATAACACAACCACCTTCTTCCTCTGACTTCACATCTAACCATATACCATTACCCCTACCCTTAAACCACAGTCCAAAACTGCACACACCTTAAACCACATATTACTAAACACCCCCCCCCCCCCCAATCCTGCGACTCTACACTACAACTGCCCCCCCCCCCCCCAGTACAACATACCTTCCCAACCTTAATGTACAACTCCAGCTAGGTTACATCATAATATACCCCCCCCCCCTAAATGAGTACCAAGCCTTACAGCACGTTACGATACCCCCCCCCCCCCCCCTCCCACCACACCGCCTAGTAGCGCCATACATCTACACCGAACAATCCCGATTCAGGAAACATATTGTGGATAATTAATGACGGTGTCAAATTCTCCAACACCTTGCGGTAATGAGTTGAAAACTGACCCTGACCTCTAGTAGCCAGTCGAGATATTCACAAGACAGCCGCCATATTGGTGTACACAGCATCCATCATTAACTGCTGAGTTAACGTTTACGAGAGCGCAGTGAAAAGTACTTGTACTCCAAGAAACCTTTGGGTTTTAGATTTAGAAATGAAACCCTAACAAAGGCCATACAATAAAAGGACAGAAGTAAAAAGAAAGGGAAGTAATTTGTTTTCGATTATTACAGAATTTTTTTTAACGAACCCGTCCTTTTATTTTTATTTTCACCATATGCGATCTTAAAAAAATACATTTGTAGAAATAAAATAAAAATTCCTTTTGTTATGAGTTCATGTAATTTCATCACATTTTCTCGTTCATGTATAAAACATTGAGCAGATGAAGTAGAGCTCATCTATGTCAGAGACCTCGGTATATGAAGGGATAGTGTGATCAGCACTATACCCTGCCGCCTTTCCCCTCCCCCTAACCTTAGCTAGGCACACTACAAAACTGGGGGGGGGGGGGCTCAAGAACATCCTACCTGTTTGAACCCGGATTCGAACTCTAGACGTTCTCACGTAATTGAGATACATATTTTTTTCTTGCTTGAATTTAATAACAACGTGTATTTTCTTATGGGGAAGTTCAGTGATGTGAGGGTTAAGATATGGGAGGGGTGGGTGGGTTGGGCGGTAGAGGCTGATTACCCAGTTGAAAAAAAAACATTTAGTAGAGCTTTGACCTTTCTAAAAACCACATTTTTAATAGCTCCAGTAGAAATACAAGAAATACGGACAGTGAAATCGAAGACAAAAGGGAAGCAATCGATCACAAGGTCCGAAAAGGGAAATAACTACTCTGTAGTAGTGCTCGCCCCTTTTGTCTTGTTGTAAACGATTTCCGTATTTTCTCTTGCTCACAGTTTTAAAGAAGTGATGGGTTTGTTTCTTCTACAATAACTATCTCAGACAACTTTGGCTTCATTTAATTTTCTCCAAGTTAATGCCAGTAGTTTTATTTTATGAATACTATCTTAAATAAATGAAGCTGAATTTGAAGAAAGCTTGCGGCTCTCTCTTGAACTACCCAGTACAATTATATTTTAAAAATTATGCGGAATGTGAATATTCTAGAAAATAAATGAGTCAAAGAAGAAATGTTATATGTACACTGATTTTAATTTAAGGAACATTTTTTAAAAACACAGTAAAGCTCCCCTTTCAAACCTAGAGATCCAATAGCGCAGTTAAAGTAGAGTTCATATGTTTCTTGACCTCGGCATATGAAAGGTTGGTGCGGTCAGCACTATACCCAACTGTCTTTACTTTCCCCAACGTGAATCATTTACCCATCAGAGCTGGATGACCTCAGGGAGGTCCGACAGTCCCGACTCCTGACCGAGATCCGAACTCTAGACCTCCCGGATAGTAGCCGAACGCTCTATCCTTTGACCAAGCCTTCGAACATTAACTCAAATAAAACTATATAAATTGTATTGCTTATACGCAAGACATTAAAATGAGCAGTAACAATCACCGAGTCTTCTAAAAATAAATCAGTTATACGTCACTTACAAAAGCATCCACATCAAGACATTGACTCGTATTCGTCTATACCAGGGGTCTCCAAACTTTTCAGTCCGAGGGCCGCATTAACTATCAAATTTCAGTTTGGGGGCCAGTTTCTTCCAGGTATGTCTTTGATTTTTTCTGGGCAAAGTTCCTCAGTCATCACCAACAAACGATTTCTCCGTGGACAAAAAGATCTCCGCGGGCCGGATGAGATGACTTCGCGGGCCGCATCCGGCCCGCGGGCCGTAGTTTGGAGACCCCTGGTCTATACGAAAACATTGACTATTTCAATGCCCAGACGCCATTTTACCAGCTTGGCAGAATTAAAGAGCCAGTGTTGTATGGACTCAATGATCCCCAAATATCAGAGCAAAAAATCTAAATTACCCCATTATTATCACTTTATTCAAAGTTGTGCCTATCTTCTCCCTTCACCCTATTGCGCCATTTTGTCTCGACCCCCCCCCCACCGTCTCGACCCCCCCCCCCCCCCACCTACCCCTAACTCTTGTGTGAGTTCCAGATTTCATACACTTATTTCTTGTGTATTGTTAAACCACTTTACCGGTGCCTTCAGTCTCTGCGTCTACCATCTTCGATACCACTTGATAACTTCAGATAGTTTATACATATCTTTCTTACTTTATCTTTTAAAAAATAATCTCCAAGATATCGTTTCCACGTCATTTCCTTTCTACAACAGTGACCGAGGTCAAAAAAAAAAAAAAGCCCCACCCAGCGCCCAAACTAGAACCAGACCAGCCCGGGGGTAATGTTGATCTTCGTTCACGGTCTCGCTGCTCACCCACAGACCCACACCTCATTTCAGCTCACGTCGAGGGCAATACACTCGTCTGCTGGTCGGTCCTGGGTATCGACCAATTCCCGAGAGGAACCGCAATAATTAGAAAACAAATCTATTTTTAGACTAACAACTGGGTCAGATATTTGACCCCTCAAAAAAAGAAAAACGCACCAACAACTAAAAAACAATTAGGATTGACGTCACTGTCTGAGTACTAAACTAAGCTCGGAGCTTGAGTCACTTAATGGAAGTATTCGTTTAAGCTCAAGTTAACCTCACATTGGCTCACATACTCACGCACGATCACATATCCAGCTTAGACGTTCAAGCAAGCACCAATACATATGTGTGTAGTAAGCATATATGCAGCCCACTTCCCATATACAAAATATGTATGTATATTAGATATACATTTTAACTTTAAAAAAAAACACAACAGGAGCCTTAATTTATGGACCTTAAACACAGTATAAAATTGCCGAAGCTACGCCCTAGCTTAACAAAAGCCCAGTGACCCAGTGTTCAGTTCTAGAGCCCTGCTTTACCCTTTTACTTTTACCGTAAAATCCAAGTTTCCGCCTATAGAAACTGAAAGACGTTTTGAAAAAAAACGTCATTCCCAGGCCTATTCTTAGCAACGCCCTGACATATGACATAGGTTGAGCTTGACTTGACTTCAGTCAACATCCAGCCACGACTTGACGGCTGTCTGTGGCGTGTCACACCACGTGATGTAGACCTGAACGTGTCGTCTAGGACTTTCGCCTGCTTTCCATTTGAGAAATAACAAGGGAGACAACTTTTAAAATAAGTAAATAATACTATTGTATAACAGCTTTTTACTATTTAATAGAATAATAATAACAATGTATTATTGCTTTTCCTAACATCACAAATACAATTATAATCTTACTTATTTATCATACTCTTGATTTAGATATTACTTTTCAAATATTTAATACTGAGTTCACTGTTTTCTTGAAATTTAAAGACCTCGTGCATTTTCAGAAACGCACATAGAGGTTCTTGTACCCACCCATATCTCAATACTTAAGCTGCTATCTTTTATGTTTTTCGATCTCAGGTGAAGGAGAGCTCACCTCGCCATGTCTGTGAAATAAGCTGCACCTGATTAACTCCCCTTACATTTTTTTTTCTAATATTAAACTAAACTTATTTTATCAGTTTAAACGAAAGTTGATTCTCTCCTTGTATGATAAAAGAAAGCTAATTCAGCAAGTCTTTAAAGAAATAATAAATGTTGAAACTTTCTATCCTAATTTATCCAGGATAGTTGTAAAATAAAAAAAATAAAAAGAATGCAAGGAAACAATATATCTTTGTAACTCGCCCCATCCATCTTTGCCATGGGTGACGAAGTGACGCCGTACATTTAAATTCAAGCGGTGGATCCTGTCTGCTACTGAGACGGAAGGGGCGTTTTCTTTATAATAATGTTGGTTGTTATACCTGTCCTATTTAAATTAGTGATACGTGGGCGTTTTCAGAAGCAGCATTGTGTACACAGCAAAAACATGATATGAAGATATTGCTGTTAACACGTTTCGCAAATTAGTTGATGGAGATTCAATCTGATTATGTGACATTTTCATTTCCTAGAAAAATGCGCAATCGGAAAAAATGCGCAATCGGAAAAATGCGCAATCGGAAATATGCGCAAACAAAAAAATGCGCAAATACAAACTAATTATACTAATAAACTTTAATTTTGTCATATTTCGTGGAAATATGTCTTATTATTCTACAATGTACATGTGGTCACTCTTTGTTAATGTCTCATAATGCATGATTTAAGAGAACAAAAGTGCCCTTGGGCAGTTTTTCGTTGCGCATCTTTGTGGTCAGCGACATTTTCTCATAGTATCTGAAACGATTTATACAATGACCAGCCAGATTAGCGTAAAAAAAAAACCTATCGTGTCTTGAATTCGAACTTCCAACTTCCGACTTAATAATTCTCAATTTGACCTCAAATGCACAAAACCTCATCCCTTATACTCATTGAACTTTGCCTTTAGATTTAACCCAGTACAATAAAAGTATTATTATCAAATGTGTACTGAAGAACTCAGCACCTAGCTCTTAAATTAAATATGTAGCAAATGCACATGGCCAGATATCGTTGTTGTTTTTTTCCTTCACTAACGACAATTCTAAAATTGCAATCTGCGAGTATAAAAACATCAGTTGTCAAGACAGAAACTAAATTGGAGAATAACAAGCAGGAAAGAAAAAGGTGTTTTAACGATGCATTGAGTCACACGGTGAGGTCGAAGGGGAAGTAGTTTAGTGCGCATGTCAGGCTTAAAGGTATTTTTAAAGAGACGTTTCTTCAGCATTGGGTGGCCTATATTATGTCTTTACCCTAAACTCCAGCCAAATTTTCTTCCAGGCATCTCTTCGGGGGGGGGGGGGGGGGGGGGGGGCCAAAAGCCCCCCCGAAAATTTTTTACCGCCCCCCCCCCCCCCCCCGAACGAAATGAAATTTATATAATTTATATAGAAAATATATACTTTTAACAGTGTCCGCCCCCCCAGCGAGCGAGTTGACAAAATTCTATTTTTTAAAAATTTGCGTATATTATATGTCCATTCTTTTTGGGTATTTGAAGTAGAGTTGACATGCGTCTGTAATTTCGATATGGAATGAGTGGGTGGCAGTGTTTATTCCAGCTCACCCCCCCCCCACGTTATGGAATTTATATAGAAAATATATACTTTTAACAGTGTTCGCCCCACCCCCCCCCCCCTTTCGAAAACGGTGTCTGGAAGAAACTCTGGTTGGTGGTTGTGTCCTTCCGGAGGTTGATACAACCACAATTGACATGGCATAAAGATTGTCGTGCTGACCCAACACCTTCAGGTTAACAACCGTAAGCGCTACCACTTAACCCTGTAATGGTGGAGGGGGGGGGGTAGGGTAATATTGTTTACTGTTTCACCATTTTAACGCTTTTGTAAGTAATTATTTAATAAAAAGACGAAATAGATAGGCAAATTATTGTTTGCTTTTTTTAAAGGTCTATGTGTTATATATTCATTATGCATCGATTTTAAATCATAAATCTAATTTCATGTCTAGTTGTCATGTTTGAAAAGTTGGATTAAAAGCCGTAATTGAAGCTTAAATATTAGTTCACTGACGTCTTACATTTTTGTTGTGGTTGTCTCCAGAAATAAATGACACATTTTTTTTTTATTCTGCGTACTAAGATTTAAAATTAACTTTTTAAACTATCTAAACTGCAACTTTAAACATAACCCTTGAAATATTAACCCAAATCTCTTATTTTTTTCTTTTACGTTTCTTTATTTTCCCAAAACTCAACCAATTGATTTCTCTTTAAACGTTGTGTGCGCTTTTATTCATTATAAAAATTTTGAAAGAGATTATTAATTTCCACTCTCACTGTAATGCAACACAGAAGCAATCTTGTTTTTGTAGAGTTGTAAAATTCCTTTTCATCTGCACTGATTAAAATGTTTATTAGCTAAGATAAAGGTGAAGGTCATGTTGACTTGCTGCTTTAAGATACGGTTAAAAATGCTCAGCCTATGATTTTTCCGAGGTTCGTCTACAATCTATATTCATCATCTTTTCCAGTTCGTGCTGAACATACATGGGGTAGATCAAGCAGAGTTTATATGTTTCAGTAACCTCGTTATAAAGGGAGATAATGCAGTCAGCCGTAGTTTCCCTAACGTGATTCAGATACCCATCAGAGCTTCGGGCTAGCAGTTGTAAGCTCCGCCATCCGACCATGCAGTTCCTATATTCGTTTACACCCAACGTATCATACGTAATTTTCATAAAATGTGTTAAAACCATTGTAGTAGGCCATCGTACATACATGACCATGGCCCCGCCCCCCCCCCCCTCGCCGAAGATAGTCTACCGCCCCCCCCCCCCCCCAACGAAAAGTAATTTATATATACTTTTATCTGTGTCCGCCCCCACACCCCCCACATCTTGAAGAAACACTGCTTTTCAGATGTCACCCCTGGTCATAAAAATACCCCCCTCCCCCCACCCATATCTAGAGCGAGTTGTTTTTTATGACGTTTTGTTAATTGTTTTTTGGATTTCGATAAATTAACCATAAACAGAACTTTCCCTACTGTTTTAGTTAATAAATAAAGCACAACACAATGCATGCACATGGAAAGATGGGTTACAGACTTTACAAGTGCAATTACGTCACTCAGTATGGGTCGCCCAAATGACGTCATGAATTTGGGAGTGGGTGAGGGGGTTCAAACTTTTGTTTTTGACGAGGGTGCGCTTGGAGGGGGGGGGGGGGGGGGGGGGAATTGGAGCAGTATTTCTTCCAGACTTTTTTCTCCGGGGAGGCACTTGACATTTTCGGGGGGGGGGGGGGGTAGACTTTCTTCGGGGGGGGGGGGGGGCGGACACTGTTAAAAGTATATATTTTCTATATAAATTATATAAATTTTATTTCATTCGGGGGGGGGGGGGCGGTAACATTTTCCCCCGAAGAGATGCCTGGAAGAAACTCTGGATTGGAGAAAACGGGACAAAATAGGTTTTGTGTCTTAAAAATAAAATAAAATGATTAAAAACGTGTTGAAAATTTAATAGAAAATCAGTTCATTCTAGATGTCCGTAGCTTTACGTGGAAGGGGGGGGGGGTATCTGGCGTTTTTAGGCGACATATAATGATAAGGCATGACCTTAGAAAGGGACGACCCCTAATCCACGCACGTCATAATCTCTAGCGTTAGTATTCTTCCACGTCAAGTTGGCATTGGCGGCTAGTTATAGATACGGATACCGTACAGTACACGCCATGCCACTAGAAAACCTATACTAACGGATCTAGATCTAGTTGCCATGATGAATTTTTGTCTACACGCCGAAGATGGTTTCTCGGTCACCGCGTAGTTGTTCCGTTAAAACAAATTGTATTTTCAGCTTGCAATTGGATGTGTTTTCTTATATTTAAGGATAGTTTATTGAAAATGTCGAACGTTTTACGAGAATCAGAATGTGTATGTGGATATCCACAAGAAATTGTGTTGAAAATTGTCTAAAACGGTAAAATATTTAATTGAAAAAGTGAACATGCGATAAGGACCTAGAGTTTCCTTATTTTTGGTATGTTGTAAATATGTTGACTATTTTGCTCTACCAAGTCGTTTAGAATTTTAAAACTATGTAAAAATTATTATCACAATTTGACTCCTTTCATCATTCACTACATTGAAGATTTCTTTGGCAATTTGAGAGCTCACTTACACACACGTTAATTATAGTCTACGACCCCTGTCACAGTTTGAGACCCCTCCCACCAGCACGTGTAAATTATAGATGTCTATGACCCCTGTCACAGTTTGAGACCCCTCCCACCAGCACGTGTAAATTATAGTCTATGACCCCTGTCACAGTTTGAGAACTCGCCTACACACGTTAATTATAGTCTATGACCCCTGTCACAGTTTGAGACCCCTCCCACCAGCACGTGTAAATTATAGATGTCTATGACCCCCTGTCACAGTTTTAGACCCCTCCCACCAGCACGTGTAAATTATAGATGTCTATGACCCCTGTCACAGTTTGAGACCCCTCCCACCAGCACGTGTAAATTATAGATGTCTATGACCCCTGTCACAGTTTGAGACCCCTCCCGGCAGCACGTGTAAATTATAGATGTCTATGACCCCTGTCACAGTTTGAGACCCCTCCCACCAACACGTGTAAATTATAGATGTCTATGACCCTTGTCACAGTTTGAGACCCCTCCCACCAACACGTGTAAATTATAGATGTCTATGACCCCTGTCACAGTTTGAGACCCCCTTCAACCAGCACTTGTAAATTATAGTCTATGACCCCTGTCACAGTTTGAGACCCCTCCCACCAGCACGTGTAAATTATAGATGTCTATGACCCCTGTCACAGTTTGAGACCCCTCCCACCAGCACGTGTAAATTATAGATGTCTATGACCCCTGTCACAGTTTGAGACCCCTCCCACCAGCACGTGTAAATTATAGATGTCTATGACCCCCTGTCACAGTTTTAGACCCCTCCCACCAGCACGTGTAAATTATAGATGTCTATGACCCCTGTCACAGTTTGAGACCCCTCCCACCAACACGTGTAAATTATAGATGTCTATGACCCCCTGTCACAGTTTGAGACCCCCTTCAACCAGCACTTGTAAATTATAGTCTATGACCCCTGTCACAGTTTGAGACCCCTCCCACCAGCACGTGTAAATTATAGATGTCTATGGGCAACAGGCCAGCGGAGTTCACGCGCAGATTATTTCGGTCGAAACCTGTTTACCACTCGGCCTATTATTCATTAGTAATTAGTGAATTACCGATTCCTTTTGGGCCAGTGCTTAGCCAATTGCATTAAGGAATTAATGATCGTAGTGCTTTTGTTAAATATGCATGTACATTATCTATAAGTGTTTTTTATTCTAGTTTTTAATTTAATTTAAATTTGTTTTAATAAACTCGCATATTGTAAACTATGCGTTTGTTAGAGTTTATTACGTCTATAACATTAAGGAATATTTCACATTTTCACCTTCGTGGACTGACTTTTAAAATTGTATTGTTTCAGAGCTGTGTTTTTTAAAGGAAATTCTATTCCGTCCCAATAGTCTTTCAAGCTTGTTATCTTCACGCCTACGTACAAATAGACGATGGAAAAAAGTCACTCTCTGACCCTACCAGAAGCGACTCCTGTACAAAGAGATCTCGGGGCGCGAAGGGAGATTAACGAGAATGTTATTGACAGCGATGGTAAGCGTTATTGTTCCTTAAGTTTAGAATTTATTTTTTCAAGATCTGGATCTAGATGGTTTTGACAAATGCTAATGTTATTATTATTAATATTAATTCTATGGAATTACTTTAAAATGCTAGATCTTGTAATGCACAACACATTCCATCAGCATGGTTTAGTAATTTGGACCAAAAAAAAATTAGGCCTACACCTATAATTTTAATTTTTAATGATTTTTTTATTTAAATTTGAAGAAATATAATCTTGATCTCTATTTGTTTCCTAATAGTGTAGATTGTAGATCTATGGGGTCGTCCATAAATGACGTCACACTCGTAGGGGGGAGGGGAGTCAGTAATTTTGTGAAGGTGTGTGATGAGGGGGGGGGGGGGGGTTTAGATGGTGTTCTGTCACACTTATGCATTATAAAAAAGCAATGTTAGAAATTGAATTTTAGCTGTTATTTCGCGTTTTAGAAAACTGTTTTAATAAATTGTAATAGGAATTGTTTAAAGTACTCTATGTTGACAGAGTTCAGACAAGATTTTGGAAAAATATCATATTTTAAGAAAAGTTCAACTGCAATTTGGAGGGAGGTGGGGAGGGGGGGGGGGTGTAGGCTGAGGTGTTACATCATTTTAAGTAGGGTGGTGGGTGTCTGGCTTTTTGTGAGGATGTGTGAGGGGTGCGCGGACCTTTGACCACAGGTGCTTTGACCATAGGGGCTTTGACCATAGGGGGTTTGACCACAGCGGAGCTTTGACCATAGGGGCTTTGACCATAGGGGGTTTGACCACAGCGGGCCGTTGACCATAGCGGTGCTTTGACCATAGGGGGTTTGATCATAGGGGGTTTGACCATAGGGGGTTTGACCACATGTGTTTTCTCAGCAGAGGGTCTTTTATCACAGGTGGTCTATCAACTGGTGTTTGATCACAAGCGCTGTGTCCGGCTTTCATCATAGGTGTGATACAATTAACACGATTTTATACATGTTTCCTGAGAGTACGTTAATAGAAATTAACATGTATTTTAAAAAAAGCCAAGAACTATATTTTATTCTCCTCATAAAGGCTGGTGCTAGGCCTCATAGATTTATTTTAAATATAAATGAAACACAAATAATGCGACAAATGACAAGTTTCACAAATAAATAATGTAGATGTACTTGAAAATACATAGCATATATAAAGGATAAAAGGATAGAAAATGATACAAAGGTTGCCAACAATATATTCAAAGATGTAATACAAAAATGGTTAACTAAATGACAGATGTGCTATAGCACGCAAATATGTCAGTACATCTGTTTGACCATATGTCTGGACAGCACGTTGTACTTTTTCGTGCAGCATCTTGTATCGCTTCTTAGCTGGGTAGCTTGCCCCTGCGACACCTTGCAAGAAAGTTGTCTTTTGCCGTGTGCAGTCCATCTGTAGACCTTCAAGGAAACGCCACATTGTTGGGTGACTACATTGGAGGAGAGACTGAAGACTGTAATGCCATCCTTCACAAATGTTATTTGTTCGTGCTACACCATCGCCAATCGTGTGCGACGGATGCGACGACCTCGGACACAGCGCTTGTGATCAAACACCAGTTGATAGACCACCTGTGATCAAAGACCCCTGCTGAGAAAACACCTGTGGTCAAACACCCTATGATCAAACCCCCTATGGTCAAAGCACCGCTATGGTCAAAGGTCCGCTGTGGTCAAACCCCCTATGGTCAAAGCCCCTATGGTCAAAGCTCCGCTGTGGTCAAACCCCCTATGGTCAAACCCCCTATGGTCAAAGCACCTGTGGTCAAAGGTCCTAGGACCGTGTGAGGGAGGGGAGGGGGGAGGTAAAAGTCGTGAAAAAAAATCATGATGTCATTTATGGATGACCCTTATTACTATTGTCAGTATTGCATTATCTACTAGATTTTCTACTAGTCTAGATTCTTTCTATAATAATGTAACTTTACTTATTGTTGGCCAGTCTTAATTTTCCTAACAAATTGTCTAGTCTACTGTTAATTTAATATTAAATGATTCTTCTTATTATCTATTTATCTCTAATAATGCCTACATGTCTAGTAATGGTATTGCAACAAAGAAAACAAAAATTAATTATTAGGAAATAAACTAAAACAAAAATCAAGCAAAGAAAAATCTCCTATTCTGTTATTCTAACAAGCCAAGGCCTATAAGCCCTACTTTAATTTAAGTCAAGCAATGAACTCAACAGTTTATAAAATAGTGTGTTCTATACGTACATGTACTCTATACCCTGTCATAAAGTATCCTCTCTACAATATAATTTCTATTTTGCAGCATTCCAACATCGATACGACTCTGCATATATTGGTCTGCGGCTTCCCAAACGGCCAAGAAGACCACACAAATCCAAACGTCACCATGGCGATAAGACAGCAGTGCCCAACTCTCAGCCAGTTTCTGATGCTTTCTCCCCTGGCCCAGGTAATACAAACAGTTCAACCTCCTACACCCCCAGAACTTTTAACTCTCTTCATAAAATAGAACTTTTACTCCGTTTTTTAAATCTGAACTTAAACCCCCATCATAGATCTCCATCTTAACCTCAGTCATAAACCAGAATTTAAACCAACATTTCAAACCCCCATCGTAAACCCGATCATAAAACCCTTTCCTAAACAAAACTTTAACCCATTTTATAAACCAGAACTTACATCCAAATAATAAACCAGAACTTAAACCACTATCTTAAACCCCCATCATAAACCCACATCATAACCCCCCCCCCCCATCATAAATCCCCATCAGAATTTAAACCCCCTTCATAAACCCCCATCATAAATCCCCATCATAAACCAGAACATAAACCCCCTTTATAAACAAAACCTCAACCCCCTTCATAAACCAGAACTTTCAGTTTGTTGTGTTGTTATTTTTTCTTGTTTTATGTAATTTTTTTGAGTCTACTTTTGAGAAATCAATAATTTGTCTGTAGCAAGTAGTTAAATGTTTTGACACTGAGTAGAAGCAGACTTGCAATGTGAAGTAACTTTTACTGTTCTGTTTTGTGTTAGATTTCCTGTTTGTCTGGTTGTACTGATCCTCTGTTTTCCAGGGCCGCTACTCATTTTTGCTTGAGCAGTTCAAAGTTTTGTCCCCTGTTTAAAGGAACCATATTAAACAAAAAAATTTTTTTTTTTTTTTTTCTAGATTACTTATCAAAGTATATAATGAAACTGCTAAAGAAATATTATTCATTTAGTACTTTTTATTGCAGTGAATTTTAGACAAATAAAATTTAAATGTGAAAAATACAGACGTATAACATAGAATGATGGGGTTCTGTATGCTGGGTAAATGTAATATTTTCTGTACTGGCAGTTTTAGCAAAAAATGTTGTCCAGGAACTGGTCCGGTTAACTTCTCGTAAGTTTTTAGATGTTGTTGGACATGTCGACACATATAGGAGTCTTCAAAATAATTTAAAATTAACACGTATGTCTATAGCAGACTTGGCATGATTTATTAATGCCTTAATAAAGTATTAAACTTTTCTGTAAAACTACTGAAATATTCTAGTTAAATGTCTTTAATGTAGAATTTGTTGATTTTTAAACTTCAAACCAATAAGAGTTACAAAACATCAGTTCAGATTAATATAAGCAATCTCTGTATTTAAAAGCCATTTTTGTCATTGACTGTCTTGGGATGAAGGGTTCCCTGCTTGTATGTCAGCCATGTTTAGTAACATTACGTCAAACATAAGTTGAAGATTTCTTTAAGCTTCACTTTTTTTTACTGCAATTTTAAAAAAAAAATGTAAACCCTTTTCATTTTTTTACTATTTTATTTTAAATTAAAATATATTTAGGTTATTAAATTAATAACCTAAATATTTTTAAAAAATAAATTGAAAATGAGCAAAACTTGATTTAATGAGAATAAGGAAAATCAAATCTAAAAGCAACGCTAACTCTCCAGTATAAAATGTGATTGTGTTGTTATTACAGTTACTGCAGTTCAGCAATCAATTTTGCTTGCAGGTGAACTATAATTGTAAAATTTTAGGGAAAAAACTAATTGCAACTGGCAAGGTGTTGTGTATTATATGTTCTTATGTTGGGATATGGATTTTTTTTATTTTATCATGTGATTTGTGATTAAAACTGTTGAAATTATGGTGGTTGTTCTTGATAGAAAACATATAACATTATTATGAATGTTATTAGATATCATCGCATAAGGTGATTGTTTTAGCTATGATATATATATGTACTATAACAATAAATGTTTTTAAAGGCATCATATATTTTATTGGTTTATTGCAAGCATGTTTAGCGGTGTTGTATTAATAGACGGGTCTTCATGTTCTTTATTAAGTCATGATATCAGGGAAGGTACTTAAGAAATGCAATGTGAAAATATTTTATAGTTAATTTTTAGTTGTTGTTTTTTTTTTAAATAGACCTAAATTTTAAAAAAATATAATATTTTTCTTTTAGTCCTTCACTTAGCTCTAGTTCTTTCAACACAACTTTGCTCACAAATCTGTTACTACAAAAAAATTCAAGCATATTTCAAACTATACAAACATCTTTCAAACTAAATGTATATATTCTATACCTACAAGATTATCTGTTTTTCTTTCTATCTATAGGATAAGCAGGAAAATGATAAAAGTGTTTTAATTAATAAATTCATTTCAATTATACTTTTATTAACTGTTGAAAAAAAATTATGGTACAAGTTCTGTATGTTATATTCCAAGCCTAAATAAAATTATTTTGGTTTGTCCTTTTTGTAACTTAGGCCTACCTGGCTTCTACAACAACTGTAAGACATTTTAAATACCCTATCTGTGTTTGAGTGTTCTGTGGGCATGTCTTAACATCAAATGCACCCTTCTTTTATTTTTCTAACCCTTTTCACATCTTTTCATTTTGTCAGCCATGCCATTGGTCACCTAATTATAATTTCTATTTTTAAGTTTTAGCTGTAAAAAAACTATAGCTTACCTAACTAGAATAGTTTTTGTATAAAAGCTAATAAAATAATGCCATTAGTTATAACAGTGTTATATTTATATAATTGCTTTTTAATTGAAAATAATGCTACAAAATAACATTTATTTTCATAATAGTACAACAAATGTGTAAAATAATTTCAATTGCTAATATTCTCATATCTAAATTTCAAATATTCCGCTCTTTAAAATATCATATTTTATAATTGATAGCAGCATAAATTAATAATGTTTAACATTTGCCTTAAACTTAACAAACAGATGCTATAGTAAAGACCATTTTAATCTATTATAATGATTCTTCTGCATACATCGTTTAGTTGTCATTTTAGTTCCACATTTATTAGAAAATAAGGTTCACTTTAAAATGAGATTGTGTAGAAGTTTTTTTTTAAATTTTACAATTTTTTCCAACCTAATTTTGGAATCGTGGTTTATTATTTTAATTTTGCCAGCAAGGAGAGCACCATGTTTAAGCTTCTTAATTTTTAAGCTTATTTCGTATGACAGCTTTGATAATTAAATCCAGGCACATTTTAAAGTAATTCTGTTAAAGTTATATATGTCTTAATCTTAACACAAGAAGTAGCTATTTAACAATTTGCTACATATTACTTATGCGATAAATAGTTCATAAAAATATGATGTTGTATTTATGTAACTGTAACTGTTTTATTAGCTTCACAGTGTCTTCAAAAAATTGTAAATGTTTAAAATAATACAAATATACACTTAAACAAATAACTTCACTTTTTCTTTATGTTTATTATTTCAATCAATGAAATGCATGATTTCATATTCATGTTAATAAATTTCAAATTTTCATTCTTGTTTTAGTATTTCAGTAAATAAAATGCATGACGCTTATTAAGAAGGATAACTCTGTCTGCATAAATGACTCAATTACTTCCCTTTGTGTATTGTAGCAAGCCTTACACCAAGTGAGCAGATACAGTCACTGTTGAGTGAAGCTGAGGACCCGGCACACACTTCCCATGATGTCTTCTGTGAGATGGATGTCCTCTTCAAGATGGGGGAGATTTACCAGTGGAGGGAGACTGCAAGGTGGGGAGGAATGTGGGGTGGGGTTTGCGTGTGATGGTGTTAGGTTTTTTGTGTGTGGGTGTGGTGATGGGTTTTTGTGTGTGGAGGTTTTTTTATGTGGGTGTGATGGTGTTATTTTTGTTATTGTGTGTTGTTAGGTTTTATTGTGTGCAGTTGTTATACTATTGTGTGGATGTGGTGTGTGGTAATAGTACTGCCAGTAATCTATGAATAGATTTTTTTTGTAGAAAGCTCAGGAAAATAAATATAAAATAAAATAAAAATAAATACACAGAAACTGTATTGCTATATTCAATATGTAGATATAATTATTATTTTTTTTTTGCTATTTATAAATGTGTTGTTAAAAAATATTTTGAAAAACAACTTTAAAAAAAAAATGAAATTGTTAATCAATTTACTAGATTCATTTAAATTTCAAGTACTTTGTTTTAAAGAAAAATTGTACCTCCGTACTCACTGTATCATCATTGGCTCTCTCAGATGGGTGAAATATGAAGAGGATGTAGAGGAGGGAGGCATGAGGTGGTCCAAGCCTCACGTGGCCTCCCTCTCCCTCCACTCCCTCTTTGAGCTGAGGAGCAGCTTGACCACAGGTGCCTGTATGCTGGAGATGGATGCTACTAGCATTCAGCAGGTTGCAGGTAGAGAATTTTTTTATTAGTCAACTCACAGCAGTTTATATCTTTCCTTAAAGATGGGTTTTATTTAATATTTTACACATCATTTCAATGTGTTTTACAGAGATCTTGTTATAAACAATTTCTAATAATATTTTACACATAAAGACCACCCAGATTATTCTTTTATACCTGTCTCCTTTAAAATTAATAAATTAAATATTTTACATGTTTTGAATATAGAGTATCTAAATTAATATTTTACAGAAGATCTCCTGCTTACATTATATATTACATAAATTAATATTTTACAAATAAATGCAGCATATCGAAAGTTTAAATTAGTATTTCATAGATATGCTGCTTACATTTTCGACAACATAAATTAATATTATCTTAGTTGTTCTGCGTGTAGACAATGTAAATAATTATTACACCCTTTATAATGAACTAAAAAAAATTAGCATATGGACAATGTAGATTACTATTTCACACAAATCAGCTGCCTATGTTATAAGTAACATTATTTAATATTTTATTAAGATGTGCTATGGGCAGCGGTAATTATTATTATAACCCTTATAAAAAACTTTAAAAAATATTTGACACAGACCTGCTCATAGACAACCTGATCAGCCAGAAGCAGCTGGAGGAATCTCTCCGCGACCAGGTCAGGCTGGCCATCATGGCCCAGCACTGCTTCCAGCACCAAAAGCCTCGCAGGAAGGTCTCCACCACCCCAGACCTGGACGGTGGTCAGGCAATGTTCCGGAAACTCTCCATGAAGAGGACTTTCTCTGAGATTGGTCGCACTTTCTCCATGAAGTCAAAAAATGGTATGTTCATGGTTTGTTGATGGTAATTTATTTTTTAAATTAAAATAACTGTAAAATATATTATTTAGCCTTCCAAACCTAAGGGTCAATAGGGATGGTGAAGTAGAGTTCGCCTATTTCTATGAGCTTGGTAGGCCTATATGAAGGTATACTGAGGTCTACCACCTTTCCTTAACGTGAGTCAGATACCTATCTAAAATGTATGGACTTAAAAACATCACACACTTAAACCCAGTTACCTGAACTCAAATCTTTTGACCATTCCTTCCTGAAATATAACTGTAGGTGTGCTAAAAAAAATTATGCTAAACAAATTTCTATTTTTAGATGCCTTGAACCAGGCCAGATTAAGAGCTAATCCCAACAGCCAGCCTAACCTTGAAATGATGAATGGTGACCTGTCAGAATCCCCATCTTCCACTAGAGTGAGTACCCAAATCTATTTGTGTCTAAATCTCTAATTTAACATTCACTTTTAGATTTTACTTACAATCAGAAGGAAATTTGTATTCTTACACTGTAATAAATATCACTTCACATTTGTTTTAAATGGATTTTTTTTTTAAATTGTGTATAATGTGTACTAGTTCTTTAGAATCCAAAATGTGTAGTGAATTGTAATAGTCCCTTATATATGTTGCTTTCATCAGCAAGTAAAATCGCAACATTTTTATTCTCTTAAGTTTGATTAAAAACTTCAATTTTTTAATTTAAATCCAGTTATGAAAGTTTTGTTTTAGTTAGGAGTCATCCATAAATGTCATCATGCCTTTATAAACAATCTTTACTACCCCCCCCCCTTCCCAAATATCACACATTCAACTTCACACTTACAATGCCTTCATATTCCAATTTTTAAATATTCAAATTTCCGTTTAAAAATGTTAGTTGTGTCAAAATTAGGTACATTGATCTATTTTTAATTATACAATTTACAACACAACATAACTGCAACATTCATTTTGTTTAAAATATTTTTTTAATTCAAACCATTCATGTCACACTTTATGGACAACTCCACCTCCTTATCACATATTTCTAAAAAAGTCAAACTCTTCCCTCCTACTCAAGGAGTGTGATGTCATTTATGAAATACTCCAAATATATAGAACCACATGTGTATAAGAGTAATATGTATGTCCTCACAGTATGGTAGCCACTGTAGATTCAGCTTTGATTAGCATAGATCACATTTATATTTGCAACAGATTAGCCAGATAAGTCGCCAGAACAGTCTTTTATCCAAGGTTTGTCACATGGTTTTGTTGTCCAGGTGATCTTGTTGGCAAATTACTGTGCATCTGAATTGATTTTATGTTTCATTTTTTTTTTACCTGAAACTTATTTTGTACCAGTGATGTAATTCTACTTAAGTATCACATGATATTATTTAGATCTGAAACAATCTTAATTAGCAACAATTACTTTTAATTATGTTAAAACATCTTACGTTTTAAAACAAAGGCAGGCAACTTTTATCAAATCCAAATAAAAAATCATATATCCTGTACAATATTACATTGCATATTGAAATGTATATTGTATTTACATTATGTTACCCTAAATTTACAGCAACAAAAAATAGATTAAAACAACAGTTAGCTAAAATATATGATTTCCCTACTCAATAATAAATGTGTTGTAAAGAGTCCCATGTAGCTCATGAAAATGCAGACTACACATAGACCAATCTATTCCCAGTCAACTCTACCAAATTAAAACATCCTGGTACACAAATGAGTTTTCATAATTTTTGTTTTTTCACCGCATCTGTCATGCCAGTTATTATTGTTTTATGATTTTGAGGGGGATGGAGATTTTATTGTGTATTAAAGTTTCTTATATTATAAACAAAAATTACAACCTGGTAGTTATGTAGAATTTGAATCCCTTTAGCACCTCTTAATTTTGCTGACATCCCTCCAGTCTTGAAGTTTAAAAATCATAATAGTTGAATGTGTAATGAAAAAAATGTAACTCTTGAGTATAATTATATTATATGTTGTGTTAACAAGCCTAAGAAAACACCCATATAAAAACTCAATTGTAACATATACCACTAACAATTTCCTCATTATCATCTTGTAAATATATTTGATTTAATATGTGAATCTTACTGCATACTTTTTGTCATTGTGTCACACCTTTTTATTTTACTGGACAAATTATTATTGTCCAAATATTGTATTCACAGCATGATGTTTTGTTTATATTTGCTTTAGTAGTAATTTGTTATGTGATGTATGAAGTACTGCTGTCTTTTGAATATAGTCATTAGTCAATATAGTACTACACACGATAATAGGCCTTTACAAACAAATATAGTTTTAAAATGTGTGTAACTGTTTTACAAGTTGAACCACCAGATAGTTTTTATTGAGTGAAAATTGAATGTTTTATTGTTCCGCATGAATGAATATTGAATGTTTACTTTGGTACAGTTGAATGAATATTGAATGTTACTTTGTTTCAGTTGAATGAATATTGAATGTTTACTTTGTTCCAGTTGAATGAACATCGAATGTTTACTTTGTTCCAGTTGAATGAACATTGAATGTTTACTTTGTTCCAGTTGAATGAACATTGAATGTTTACTTTGTTCCAGTTGAATGAACATTGAATGTTTACTTTGTTCCAGTTGAATGAACATTGAATGTTTACTTTGTTCCAGTTGAATGAACATTGAATGTTTACTTTGTTCCAGTTGAATAAACACTGAATGTTTACTTTGTTCCAGTTGAATGAACACTGAATGTTTACTTTGTTCCAGTTGAATAAACACTGAATGTTTACTTTGTTCCAGTTGAATGAACATTGAATGTTTACTTTGTTCCAGTTGAATGAACATTGAATGTTTACTTTGTTCCAGTTGAATGAACATTGAATGTTTACTTTGTTCCAGTTGAATGAACAATGAATGTTTACTTTGTTCCAGTTGAATGAACATTTCATGAGAAAAATTCCAGCAGGAGCAGAGGCAGCAAACATTTTGGTGGGGGAGTTGGAGTGTCTCAATTATCAAGTAAATATCAAGTTTTTTGTCATGTCATTTATTGTCACAATTATAAAGTAAATATCAAGTTTTTTTGTTCTGCCATTTATTGTCTCAATTATCAAGTAAATATCAAGTTTTTTTATGATATTGTTTGTTGTCTCAAATTTCAAGTAAATATATCGTGTTTTTTTTTGTCATATTGTTTTTTATCTCAATTATCAAATAAATATCAAGTTTTTTGGTCATGTCATTTATTGTTTCAACTATAAAGTAAGTATCAATTTTTGTCTTACAATTTGTCTCAATTATCAAGTAAATATCATCAATTTTTTGTCATATTGTTTATTGTTTCTAATATCAAGCAATTATAAAGTTTTTTTTTTTTTTTTGTTTTTTTTTTTCTGTCATTTCATTTATTGTCATTATCACTGCATTATGAACCTAATTCTAACTTCTAATTTTAAAAAATGTTTTTTTTTTGCTATGAAAAAACAATAAAGTTGCTGATGATTATATGTTTGTTAAACAGGTGGTTGCATTTATCCGCCTGTGTGAAGGGAGGAACATTGGTGACATCACAGAAGTCCCCATCCCCACCAGGTTCATGTTTATACTCTTTGGTCCACCTGGCAGCCAGCAGAAGAATGTGGAGATTGGCAGGTCTATGTCAACAATCATGGTGGATGAGGTGAGGGCTGGAACTAATTACATGACTTAAGACTAGAGCTAATTTATTTTACATTAGTTTTAATAACTAGCTGGGGCATTCAGTGTTAGACCTGAATGATTCTGTTCTTGTCCAATAAGTTGTAGGATTCAATAGATATGTCTAATATGTAGATAGATTTAATTGTTCAAACATCAGCTAAAATGTTGGTTTAGGGGTTATGGCACTTTAATACTGTACCTTAATACAACAATAAATAATTAGTTTCAGTTGCATTATTGCTGTTAAGTTAGGATTTTTCAAAAACATTGTTGCTTTTAAATTATGATCATTAAAGGGCATTATTACTGTTGAATTAAAACAATTTTATAGCATTGTTAATGTAAAGTTATGATAATTCAATGGCATTATTACCGTTAAATTAAGATAATTTGATAGCATTATTACTGTTTAATTAGAATAATTTAATAGCATTATTGCTGTTAAATTAGAATAATTTTGTAGTAAGTTTTAATTAATTAAGCAAATGTCTTTGACAATAAATTTTTAAACCTAGATTGCAGCCTATTATTATATTCTAATTTTTTTTTTTTTTTATAAAAAGGTAGTTTTAAACACATGCTATTTCTTTTAAAAAATCAGCTTTATAATTTCATTTAGATGCAGCTCAATACCTTAAAGTGAGATAGTTAAAATGTTATAAAATGTTATTAAAATTGTGCAGGTGTTTCGGGAGGTAGCCTATAAAGCCAGGAACAGGCAGGACATTTTGGCTGGGGTGGACGAGTTCCTTGACCAGGTGACTGCCCTGCCACCTGGGGAGTGGGACCCCAAGATTCGGATAGAACCCCCACAGAGTGTACCCTCACAGGTGAGTCAATCATATGTGTAACAAAATATCATGTTTTGAAAAAAAAATTGTTTCCTGATCTATAAAGAAAAAAAAATATTTAATTCTTTTTAAAGTAAATTTGATGAAGTATAAAATGTGAATTTCTTTTTTTAATGAACTAAACCTGTGTAATAAAAATGTTAATAAATTTAAAAAGTAAATGTTTCGTGTCATGGACTGGTGTTGCTTATTATAAATGTACAACAACCAGTAAAGTTGAAACTAAACTTCTCTTTGTACACCTTATAATGAATGCTTAACATTTGAAATTAGCTTTACAACTTACGTTCTGTCTAACCCATAATCTCTAGGCTCAGCGTAAAGTACCCAAGCCTCCTGTGGGTCAGATAGCAGAAGAGGAAGAGGAGGAAGAAGAGTCACACTGTGACCCTACTCTACAGCGCTCTGGCAGGTAGGGGAGATAACTTTTATTTTATTTTGATCAGTGTAATTTTGCAATTCTCCTCACCATAGCTATATCCATAATGACTACTGTGATGTTGCTTAGCAACCGCAACTATGACAACAATTAACAGTGATGCTATTCAGTAGCAATGCCCATAATCACCATTTATGTTAATGATGTTTTGTCATCATATCATTCATAGGACATAAATACTATCCATACTGATTATACTACTGTAATTCATGAGGATCCTAAAAAAATGGGCAATCAATAAAAAGTGCAAACAGATAAATGCACAAATACAAACTAATTTTACTTATACACCTGAATTTTGTCATATTTCAAGGAAGTATGTTTTATTCTGCTATAATGTACATGTGGTCCTTCTTTATCAACCTAAATAAATGCCCTATTTAAGAAAACAAAAGCAAAAATGCCCTTTTGCAATCAATCATTCAAAATTTAATTATATTAAACCCTTAAATATGCAGAATATTATAGAAAGAAAATGTCCTCTATAAATTAAAATTCATTATGCTATTATCAACAAATTTCGCCACTATTTATTTATCTTAAATAATGTTTTATCAATTTGTATTGTATAAAACAGATTGTTTGGAGGTCTAGTTGCTGACATCAAAAGAAAACTGCCGTGGTATGCCAGTGACTTCAAGGATTCCCTTCACATCCAATGTGTGGCCTCAGTCATCTTTCTTTATCTGGCCACCCTTACACCCAATGTGACCTTTGGTGGACTGCTGGGTCAGGCCACTGACCAGTACATGGTAAATCTTCAACTTTTATTAGATTCACAATTATGGGCTTTAGAATTATAATAATGCTTAAAAAAATATTTTATTCTCTTTATGAAAATTGATAATTTTAAAATGGAAAGTTAGAATAAATTTAGCTTAACCTTTATATTTAATTTGGTATTGTATATTTTTATTGAAACAAATCAAACAAAATATTTGTGTGTGTATACACACACACATATATATATATATATATATATATATATATATATATATATATATATATATATATATATGTATATGTAATGCTTATTTTATCTATTATTCCCCATCTATTAGAAAAATTCCTTTAATGCTATAAAATCATATTTGGATCTACAATATGTTGCCATTGGCATAGCTAATAAATGTATACAACAATATAATTTCCATTGACCAAAATAATTGAATGAAAATAGGAAGATTCACAAATACACAAAATTGTCCACTGTTCTACAGGGGACCATGGAATGTATCTTGACAGCGTCCATTGTTGGCGTCCTGTTTGCCTTGTTCTCTGGCCAACCTCTGAACATCCTGGGCAGCACCGGTCCCATGTTGGTGCTGGAGATGATCCTCTACCACTTCTGCAAGTAGGTTATCTGCCCTTCAGCAGCCCTCAAGCTTAAATATTAGTTAACATCTTATGTTTCTTTGCTACATCAGTTGTAGAGGATCCAAAGTGTAATTAAAGCATGAAACATAAATTTTGATTGTGTAACAAATTTGAAACGTAATTGTTCCAAAGAGCCCAAATCCTGTATAAAATCTTGCACAAGTTTTAGCTACCTTGTTTTAGATTTTTTATTACATCAGTCGTAGAGGATAAAAGCAAAGAAATAAACAATAATTTAATTAAAACACTATTTATCTAACAAATTTTAAATGAAGAACCACGATCCTGTTTAAAATCCTGCTTAAATATTACCTGCCATTTTTTAAATATTTATTACATTAATTTTAGAGAATAAAACTAATTATTGCAAAAATTAAAATATTAATTGTAGAACAAATATTTAATTTTTCTTCCAAAGAACCATAATCTTGTTTTGTTTATTTCCAGGGAACAAGAGCTAGATTTCCTCCCCTTTAGAGCTTGGATAGGTCTGTGGACAGCTTTCCTTCTCATGCTTATCGTGGCCTTTGACCTCTCAGCCTTGGTGCGGTACATCACCAGGTTCACAGAGGAAAGCTTTGCCAGTCTCATCGCTGTCATCTTCATTGTGGAGGCTTTCACTAAGCTCATTGGTAAGTCCTGAGGTCTGTGTATGGTGTTTGCTTTATGTTACTGTATGTGTTGGCATGTACTGCAGTCTTTGTATGGTGCTTCCTTTATGTTACTGTATAGTATGCATTACCTCAATATGTGTATGGTGCACCTTTTATATAACATTGCTGTATGGTAAAGACAAAGAGTTGCTGGTTGTGTAAGTTGGACGGTACACAATGTATTTAACTATAAGATTTGAACTGACATGGCTGTAGTGCTTTTCTCTTGGAAGTTTATCTGAGTCAACATTGTACAGGGGGTTGGCGTGGTCGAGTCGGTAAAGCTCATGGTTGCTAAACCGAAAAGTCTCGAGTTCGAACCCTCGGGCAGATGAGGCTTGTTAGCTGGGGACAGCTACTCTTCTAGGAGAGAGAATTCCAAAATCAAACAACTGCTGCCTTGTAGCTTGTTCTTGGTTGGACAAAGGCTGTGGAAGCAAATCCAAAAAGAAAAGCAGGCTGAAATCGGAGTCAATGGCCTCAATGGCGCATAACCAGTTGACACGTACCGCTTAATTGTGTTGGAGGCGCGGTCGAGTCGGCAAAAAGCTCATGGTTGATAAATTTGAACAAAGTCTCGAGTTCAAACCCACTGGCAGATAAATCTCGAACCCCTTCAACACTAATAATTAAGAACGAAGAAGAAGAAGAAGAACATTGTACATTGGTAGAGCAGACAGTTACTCATCTGAAAGGTTTGAGTTCAGTTCCTGGGCTCAACTTTGTGTTCCCAAGTCTTCACAGATCTTCTGTTCATGTTCTAGCTAAGATGCCGGGCTTAAGGCAACAACAAAATCATTTCAGTTTAAACATGAACTCTGTGATTATAGTACATACAGTGGGATGCATTCTTTGCAAAATATTATTGTATTATTATTGCACACTCCCAGAATTAAATTTTTGGTTATGTATGTAAAAGTAAAGAAGATGTATGTTTCACCAATCAATATTATTTGTGCTATATGTTATATAGTATTTTCAACATGAATAAATATAGAGAAAATATACTTTAAAAAATGTCTATTTTAAAATATTCTATTTTTTAATCACAGAGGTTCTCAAAGATGCCCCAGTGAACTTTGACCCAGACGCCATCTTGAACTACACCTGCACCTGTCTAGCACCCAACAGCTCTGAGATTGAGGTCAACATCAGCATGATTGACTTTACCAACTCTTCCAGCATCAAGGATACCATCCTACACTACCTCATTCTGGATGATACTCAGAATATAACATGTAAGCAGAGCTCTTATGTCGAGAATTTTAAAAGTATCAGTGATGTATCTGTAAACAACACATAAGAAAACCCACAACAAATTATAATGTTATTCTTATACTAACCCATATGGATTAATGTACATAAATATTATTTCTAATAACTGCATAGTCAACCCACCGAGTAACAAGATTGTATATCTAAATTACTGCTAGCTATTCTTTTCACAGTGATACATTAAACTTAACAGTTATACTACTTTTCCCCCTTGCTAGCTGAAATGTTAACTCTAGCACTACTTTTCCCCAGTGAGCAATGATACATTTCACTGACATATTAATTTTAGCACTACTTTTCCACAGTGGGCAATGATACATTTCTCTGACATATTAATTTTAGCACTACTTTTCCACAGTGGGCAATGATACATTTAACTGAAATGTTTATTCTAGCACTACTTTTCCACAGTGGGCAATGATACATTTAACTGAAATGTTTATTCTAGCACTACTTTTCCACAGTGGGCAATGATACATTTGACTTCTCCAACCTAAGTATTGCTAACATCAACTGGAGTGCCGTCCCAGTCAGCAACTGCTCACACTTTGGGGGAGTTCCAATCACCGTGGGCTGCAAGACACCCCACTTCATCCCTGATGCCTTCTTCCTGTCTGTTCTCTTGTTCCTGGGAACTTTCATGATCGCCTCCTCGCTGACCAATGCAAAGACCAGTGCCTTCTTCCCTACCTTTGTGAGTTAGTTGTTCAATTTATTGTCTAGATATGTTTACTATTCTGCCACATATTTTAGGCCTCACATTTAACAATAAAATCTACAACACACTTGATTTTCACTTTGATGCACAATTCAGCTTGATATAATTAACTTAAGCCCTATTATTATAAAAATAATAATATTTATACTATAACTGAAAAACAACAACAAAGTATCAATGTATTTTAAGTAATTGCTGCATTTATAATTAAGTTATTTTAAAATAATTTTCACACATTTTATTTTCTGGCTACAGGTGCGTCAAACTTTGAGTGACTTTGCTGTTCTCATCGCCATCATTGCTATGGTAACCACAGACATTCTCATTGGCATTCCCACACCCAAACTGTTGGTGCCTACAAAGTTCCAGGTATGAAGTTTTAAATTTATCTGGTATAGTTTACATTATTTGAGTCAGCACCCATTCTAAATGGCAGTGAATTACATCACCATAAAGCAACAATAATAGACATGTAAATTATCTGACCAGCTAGCTTTACAAAAATTAAACTTCCTGCCTTTACAGTTGCTGTTTGTCTGTAGCGTTGTGACCTGAGGGCATTGGAATGTTTAATATTGTTTTTTGTACCACGATGCCTGATTAAACAACCTCTTGTCATGTTCATAACACAATCGCCTAAGTCATGTTTTCTTGTTTTGAGAAAACTGGAAAAAACAGAATCACTTTAAGTATTACTTCTGCTATGTCACAATGGTACAATTTTAAAAAAAAACAAGTTTTCTGATTGGGTCATGACTTAAGCGATTTGCCATATAATAGAATAATGTGTAAACATTGTATTTCAACTATTAACTTAAAACCCCAAAAAAATGACTTAGGCGATTGTGTTATGACTGTGACATTATGTAATACATATCCTATGATATACATCTGAGCTATTTAACAAGCCAATTCATGAATTCTCGAATCAAAACATTTTCTTTTTCAGCCAACCAGAGATGACCGTGGCTGGTTCATCAATCCAATCAGTGACAAGAACCCATTCTGGCTGATCTTTGCTGCCATCTTGCCTGCCCTGCTGGCTGTCATCCTCATCTTCATGGACCAACAGATCACAGCCGTCATTGTCAACAGGAAGGAGAATAAGCTGAAGGTGAGGACATTAAGTTAAAACTAGAAGTTAAAACTGCCACTAGAAAACAAAACTCTATACAAGTGTAATTTCCTGAATAGTTTACTACAGTAAAGATTTGAAAACTAAGCAATGGGGGAGTGGGGGATTCCACAAGAGCATAATGCAAAATGTTAAATAGAAGAGAAATGTCAAGAAAGAACAAAACATGGGGAGAAATATAAAAAAAAAACCAAGCATAAAGGAGGTATTCCATAAGAGTACAATGCAAAATATTTTAATTGAGGAGAAATGTAAAAAAAAAAAAATCATGGTGGGGGGGGGGGTGGGAGGTTTTCCATAAGAGCACTATGCAAATGTCTTTAAAAAAAAACACTGGAAACATAGCAAAACATTACATCTTACATGAAAAAATACAATTTTTACATAGCCATTTGTGTTTCTATTTTCTGTTTCCCCTATATGTTTTTTTACTATTTGCTGAGACAAAGTGCTTACACAATATGCTGATTGTAAACTATCAAAACTTAATTGTAAACTATCAAAACTTAATTGTAAACTATCAAAACCTGATTGTAAATTATCAAAACCTGATTGTAAATTATCAAAAGCTGATTGTAAATTATCAAAAGTGGATTGTAAAATATCAAAACCTGATTGTAAACTACCCAAAGCTGATTGTAAACTATCAAAAGCTTATTGTAAACTTATCAAAAGCTGATTATAAACTATCAAAATCTGAAAACTATCAAAAGCTGAATGTAAAATATCAAAAGCTGATTGTAAATATCAAAACCTGCTAGTAAACTGTCCAAAGCTGATTGTAAACTATCAAAACCTGATTGTAAATTATCAAAAGCTGATTATAAACTATCAAAAGCTGGTTGTAAACTATCAAAAGCTGATTGTAAATTATCAAAACCAGATTGTAAATTATCAAAAGTGGATTGTAAACTATCAAAAGCTGATTGTTATCAAAACCTGATTGTAAACTGACAAAACCTGATGGTAAATTGTCCAAAGCTGATTGTGTTGTCTGAACCTGATTGTAAAATATCAAAAGCAGATTGTAAAATATCAAAAGCTGATTGTGTCATCTCAACCTGATAGTAAAATATCAAAACCTGATTGTAAACTATCAATACCTGATTGTGTTGTCTCTGGTCTACAGAAAGGATCTGGCTACCACCTGGACATGTTTGTTGTGGCTATCTGTATCGCCATCTGCTCCCTGCTGGGGCTACCCTGGTATGTGGCTGCTACTGTGTCTGCTCTGGCCCATGTCATGAGCTTGAAGAAGGAATCTGAGTGTACAGCACCAGGGGAGAGACCCACCTTCCTAGGTGTCAGGTGAGTCTTTGAGTCTTTATATAGAAACAAGGGAGGTAACTGTTGTTGCAAGATCTTCATGCACTCCAAGTCAAAAAGTGAATTGCAGCATAAACTACATTTTATTGCAGTTTTTTTATGTAAAGATGTACTCCTGAAGTATTTAATTCAAAGCTCTCTCATGCAAAACCAAATCATCTTTTAAATTATATGTAAATTTAAAAATGAAATAGTAATGGCTGAAACAAGAAACAGTGCAATCTATTAAACATGTTTTATTATTTAATTTTTATGACTACTCTTTAATAGATAAGGTAAACCGAAATACTTACATTAAAGTCAATTCAACTAGAGTAGTCTTTCATTAAAATGAATAATATATATATTTTTATTTTTTTAGAGTATTCATCTTTACCTGATAAATTAACAAGGATCCTTATTATAATCTCATACAATTTTCACCTCCAGAGAACAAAGAGTTACAGCTCTGTTGGTTGGTCTACTCAGTGGAACCTCTGTGTTGTTTACACATGTGCTTCAGTTCATTCCAATGGCTGTCTTGTATGGCGTCTTCCTCTATATGGGTGTGGCTGCTCTCAAAGGCATGCAGGTCTGTGCTTAATTTAACTCTGGAACACTATGAACTGGAATCATTTTAATTATTTATTTTAATTATTTCATTTCTTTATATTTTCAGTAGACATTTTAAAATTATTACACTAAGTTTTTAAGCTTTAATTGATTGTATTACGTTACATTTAATTACTTAAAAAATAATTAATTACAATTTTCCAGTTAATAGAAGAAAATAACAAAACTGTTTTTGCTAGAATTTTTACTGTAACACTAAAAATTTAAACCTAGCCTTGCAACTTACAGCAAAATCTAGTGGAAAAATACTGGATGGACTATTTTTTGGCCTCCAAGAATTTTTATTAGAACAAAATTATAGGGTTGGAATTAATTTCATATCCAAACCATGTTTTACATTTATCACTCTTATTACAATTACCAAATGTTTTCCTATTCAATTCAATTGAGTTTCATATGTTTTAAATGTTTAACCTGTGGATGTCCTAACATCTAACCCAATGTTTTTCTCTACAGTTCATTGACAGACTGCTGCTGTTCTATAATTTAAATGTTTAACCTGTCGATGTCCTAACATCTAACCCAATGTTTTCCTCTACAGTTCATTGACAGACTGCTGCTGTTCTTTAAGCCAGCTAAGTACCAACCAGACTACATCTACCTGCGCCACGTCCCCATCAAGCGTGTCCACATCTTCACCGTCATCCAGATCATCTGTCTGGCCGTCCTGTGGGTCATCAAGTCCGTCAAGTCAGTCTCAATCATCTTCCCCATCATGGTGAGTTGAAAACCCTATGCATGTTTTTAGCTAAATAATTTGATTCTTAAAACAAAGTGCTCTCAAAATTAGCTTAACTATCTTATTCTTTAAAAAATTACTCAAAAATGAGTTGATTCTTAGAGAACTACACTCAAAATTAATTTAATTATCTGATTCTTAAAAAAGTACACACTCTACCAGATGGTTTATGTGGCAAGTGAAGTAAAATTCATCTATTTCTCTGCTTTGATAGATGAAGGAAAAATGTGCTGAACACTATGTTCAGCTGTCTTTACTTGCCCCACTTTAGAGAGATATTTTTTTGTTTGATTCAACAGTTGTCAGCTCAACTGCTCACCTACTGTGTCCTATCATCAGTGTCTTGCTGTATAGAAATATTCTACTCTAAATCACTGTAAAATAATATAGACATAATATATTAATGTATGTAAAGTAAAAATATAAAGTATATTAAAAAATATTTTTAAATAGTTGGGCTATGCTAATTTATCTTTCCTACTTCACTCCAACCTCAACACCTATTTTTTTGTTTTGTGCAGTAACTTACAAACCAGGAAGTACAATAATGCTGGAAATGATGCATGATTCCAATTTTCTTTACAAATCTTATCACTTCACTAAAAAAATATGACAACCAGCTAAACTCATTTTAAAAACAAAGTAACAAGCTTAACAATGGTTTATTTTGAATCTACCACTTGTACTGTACTGTATATATGATTTCAATGAATCCTTAAGTAGGCTACATCTGTTCCAGTTAGTATTTCATGGAACACCAATCTATTTTGGCTGTTTATCTGACATCCAGGTGCTGGGAACCTGCTTTGTACGTAAGGCCATGGACTACATCTTCACCCAGAGGGAGCTGAAGTGGCTGGATGACCTGATGCCTGAAGCCACGAGGAAGGAGAAGGAAGATGAGAGGAAGAAGAAGCTTCAGGAGCTGCAGACTGTCCCTGATGATGAGGTACATGTGTATGTCAGTGTGTGTGGCGCTGAGCAATTTCCCCTCTAAGGGGGAAAAGCTACTGAGCAAAATGTATTTTCTGTGTGTGCTCTTCTAAGTCTTATTCAATGATTTATTTATTTTACAAAATCAATGCACTGCAGCTCGAAACTGCTGCGCAACAGCGCAGCTTAGAGGGAGCATTGGTGCTGAGTTATCTAAATAAAGATGGAATAGGTTTAAAGCCTTATGTACAAACTGCTAAAAGTATCTACTTGCAACGTTTATAATGTTAGGTACCCATTAGAGCTGGGTGGGCTCAGGGATGTTCTACTGACTAGTGTTCTACCACAAGTCCAAACCATACTATTATAATAACATACACAAAATCATGTTATTTCCCATGTTTAATTTCTACTTATCTATCCTGCTGAGCAATTATTTTACTTTGATATTTTTTTTCAAATGTTTAGGATGATGCTCTGATTCATGAAGAAAACTATGACAAGCTCATGGAGATCAGGATAGACAGACTTGGAGATAACAGACTTACAAACAGACATTCTGGTGTTAGGTATGTACCAAGTCTCTACACACACTAAACTTATTACATGGTAGCTGAACATAAAAAATAACCTTATGCCATTTTAGAAAGCACATGTAGATTAAATAAATCAAAAATAAAAATAAGTATATTTTACTGAAACATTTATGTCTATTTTAAAATCTCTCAAATTAAAAAAAAATAGATCTATGTATCAGTCAGTTATTACATTTTAGTGCATAGTATACCACACTTACATTAATTATAGAAAATTACTACTCTAGCTTACTAATAACTGCTAAATTGCTTTTTACCTTACGCTGGTCTGGGCTTACATTACCTGCTTACCCTACAGCTGTTAAATAGTTACCTGGCTTACATAATACATGGCTTAATTATACTTTTATTTATCAAACCTTGATGACATAATTTTTTGCCACAAATTCTATCTTACATCCTTTTTAAAACGTCTTTTTATCTCCTAGTTTTTTTTAAATTTACTAAGCTTTTTAAAATAATAATTGTATTAATTACATCAGTTTTTAATATTTATAACATTATAAAATACAAGCACTATATCATTTTATACAGTTTCTAAGTTATATAGACATTTTATATAAGATTATATCTCCTACGACAATGTATTTTATTTATACTAAACCTTTAATAAGAATATCCATATCCTTTACTAAACTTTTTAACTTTGTTTAACAATAGTAACGTCTGGTCTTGGAATGAAAGAAATTTTGTACTAGACTAAAGGCTTGGGGGGTGGGGGAGATTGCATGTTGGGTGTTGTTACTGGACATGTCTCGATAAGTTAAATTAACCTCCAACATTAACATGTTTGGTGCTTTTTCATATAAAAAAGGTGGAGGAGGGGTGGAAAGGGAAGAGGGTGAATCCATTCAGAGTCATCTGGAGTAGAGAATAAAACATCCACTGTCAATTTTACATCAGTGTCCATTTCTTTTCAAAACTTTTACTTTTACTTCAATATTTTCCAATTTTAAATGCAAAGGTTCAAAAAAATTTTAATTATTTTAAGAGCTTATACTTTATCTGTTTCTCTTTCAAATTCTTTTTTTTTTCTTGAAAATATATTTGCATACACATTTTTCTACCATAAATTTTGAAAATAATCTGCTTAAGAGCATCAGGGTTGAACTGTGATTTAGTCACATTTGTCATAGTCTAGATCAATACAGTGACATGTGTTCTATACACATAAATTTATCACTCATTTGTAGCATTTCTGGCACTTGTTCCATGTATTTAAAACATTATGGCACTTATTCCATGTTACACATTTATATTGCTTGTATCACAGTGATAGATGTATCACTTCTGGCACATGTCCCATTAAGTATGGCACTTATTTGGTTAGCACAGTATATTAAACTACCATCTCTTTATTTAGTCCCACATTGAAATCAATGCTCATGAAGTAAGAGTTTGCAATGATTATAATACTAAGTAAACCCGTAGCATAATATTAATATTGTGGTTGGGTTAGGCTACTAATAAGATATGTATATTCCTAGGTTGAGATACTAACAAAACAAAATTCCCTTCATAGAGACATTAAACAATGGCTATGGGTGTAGAGTATCAACTGTGCTGAGTATTTGAAATATTTATGGTGTTTATTGACCTAAGTTTATTGGATGCCAATCTCCATTTCTATAATGGTGTTACTGCATTCTGTCACTATCTTGTTTCTGAGCTTAATTTCCACTCTACTCAAAAAAATCAACTTCAAGCTCTCCTCTGCATTTCAAGACTTTTAAGATATGCCAATACATTTTATTGCTGCTTCTACTATATAAAACTACGATGATTGAAGTTGAATCTTACATCAGATAAAATAGTGTGTGGTATTTAAACGTGAATAAAAGTACATTAGTTTACTTAGTTTTTGAGGTTTCATCTATTGATTACCATCTCATTATGTGACTTGCCAGAGTAGCATAAGAAACTATGGAATTGTTGGAGGTTGCCACTTTGGTTTTTCTTTTCTTGTTCATGATTTTATATCATTGAATTAGCTTACAGTTTCTGACATACTGAACTTTGCCTGTTGGATATCATTCATCTGATCACTTGAACACCTAATTATTTCATTTGGTATTATTTATCTACCATTTCATGAAATGGAAATGTTAATGTACATGGATTATTTCTTTATAAATAATGATTTGTGCCAATTTATACTAAAGTTTTAGAAAAAAATATGTATTTTAAACATCTTCAATAGCAAGGTTTATTTGTTTGTCCCTTGCACTTTCAAGTTCTGATCTCTCTACTTTAGGTGAATATGTTCCAATGTTATCCATTTTTTTTTATCCCTAGTCAATATATTCATTTGCTGGACTAGTCAATATTTTTTTAATGGACTACTCTAATTCTTTAATCCAAGTCAACATGTTCATTTGGTGGACTGCTGTAGGGTTTAATACTTTAATTCAAGTCAATATTTTCATTTACTGGACGAGTCCATATTTTCAATTAATGGGTCACTGTAAAGTTTAATTCTTTAATCCAAGTCAATATTTTCATTTGGTGGGATGCAGCCAAATCTTAACCCTAGTCCATATTTATAGTCAGTATATTCAGACACTCTGAGCCTTATTTATGGTGGAACCAGGCTGATGTTATACACTAGCCGCTGGTGTAAACGTCGTAGTTAAAAAAGTTGCTTCCCCTTTCTCTGCTGAATTCCTGGTTCTACTACCCATAACAGAACCACACTGGTGCCAGCTCATCAGGACAGGCTGGCTAAGGTATTAGTGACCTAACTGTTTATGTAATTAAAACAGACGTGGATCCCTTGATACCGATAGAGTCAACATTAGTGAGGAAGTGGCCCGCACTGGGATTTGGATGCAGATTAGGAGAGACTCCAAGAGTGCTTTGGCTGATGTTGAGGACTTCCAGAATAGGTGGGTCTAGTTAACGATAGGTGGGTTTAGTCCCAATAGGTGAGTCTAGTTTACAAAGAACACAAAAAAAATCATAACTGATTTTTGGAAAGAAATATTTTTTTTACGTTGTGTGTGTGTGTGCTGTCGATTTGATTTCAATCTTTGGAAATCATTTATCATTTTTTAATTCTAATTAGATCCCTTAGTTGACCTAGCCCTAACCAACACCCTTTTTGCTTGTAATTTTTATTTTATTTTTGCATTCTCTCCAATTTGACAAATTTTGCATTTTTTCTTCACAAACTTACTTGTGTTGTTTTTACAGCATTTTGAAAAAAGCAAATTATTAACAGCTGCTAAATTAATGCATTTTAACATAATATTTTAACTTACTCTAAGAATTTTTAGTGCTACTATGCAGATTTAAAGAAAAAATAAAAATAAGAAATAATCTACAATAAAAAACAGATTTATTAATAATAATTAATTAAGTTTGTCTAAGGTTCAAATAAACTGAATAGAAAATTGACAATTAGTGTCTCATCTGTTTGTGAATGGCTAGCTAGAATTACGGGCATGCTTGGTTTGTTTAGATTCTTACATTTGACACTATGTGCACAGCTATTGCATGCTTAGACACACAATAAACATGCTATTTACACAACAGTTGTGTTAGTTGAACAAACTTGCATAGAATTTTTGCTAATTTAAATCCTTTTTTTGTTTTTCTCCAAAATAATATTATTCAAAAATTCAATGTCATAATGTTGACATTTTTTTCTGAAAAAAGGTTCAAATATTTGTTATACTATTCTAATTAATTGCATAGAAATTACTGTGAATAAAAGACAATATTACCATCCACAGATAACATTACTTTTCTAGGCATGCAGTAGATTTTCTGATATTTACCATCTTGTTGTTATAAATTTAGCTATTTTTAAAAATAAATCTACTTTCTTTAAGAAGGAAATGCCTATTTACTAGGTTTTAAAAATTTAATGATTGTTTAAATTCTTGTTTATCCAGTCGTCACAAGAAGAAGCGCCATGAAAAATCTAACGGCAGAGACTACAAATCCTCCAACAAAGATAAAGAGAGCGAAGAGACCACACCCCTCCATGATGAGAAGAATGACAGCCCACCTACAAACAGAAACGGTGGGGCGCCACCAACTTTTTACATGGGAGAAGAAGAAGAAGATCACAAAGTCTAGCACCAGAGTTAGGAGATTCCAGTTAAATCTATCAGCTTATTCAAACTGTATAACCGTTGGGTTATATTTTTTTTCGCAGCTCCTATTAAAATTATCTGCCCTTTGTAAGGAAGACAACAAGCAACTACTAGATCTGTTGCGCCAGTTGGCCTTAAGTAGGTAACTAGTCAAAAAACCTTCAGTCAGGAGCTACCTAATTCACAAGTCGGAAATGTTCGATTGTAATTTTATGAACAAACAATAGGTGTTGTTTAAATAAAAATTATTATTGAAAGCTGTTCAATGAAAAAAATTGAATGCATTTATTTACCAAGGGACCAATTTTGATATTTTTAAAAAAAGAGTCACTTCAGTTTATTTACATTATTTAAAATCAATGTTGATTACATACATTTAATTAGTTAGATTTTAATTCCTATTTAAAAATACATATTAGAGGATATTTTATGGTAAAAGTGTATGTTATTATATCATTTGCTTTGGTTTATATTTAAGCTACATCTAATTGGTGTAAATATTATTTCAGACATTTTTATGATTTTAACTATTGCATACAAGAATATTGTATTTCTAATTTAGATATACCTAGAAGAGGATGATTTTGTTGTATTAAAAACTATTATATAATTTTGATAAATGGCTATTTTGTTAGTGGTTATAAATATATATCAGCAAGTTAGGAATCTCATTTTATAAGATTTTGGAGATTTTTAAAAATAGTTGAATTAAGGTTGTAAATGTGATCAAATTATTTTTTTATATTTAATTTTACGTATACATAATCATGGTGTATTTCTACTCCATAATTTGTAACATAATTCACTTTCTAGAAAACAATACATTTTCATACAGACATTTTAAAAATATAAATCACATGCAATTAATAATAGTTTGAGTCAGATCCTAAATTTTGTCATTTTAGAGCTAGTAAAAAAAAAACATTTTCATGAATCTATAGATAAAACACAACTTGTAAAATCTGTAATTAAAACTTGGACTGGATGTTTATCTTTGAGTGCCTTAACAAAATGTTTGATACTTTTGCATTTAAGCGAGGCCAGAGCCCCTTTGAGCCCACTGTGTATGTAATAAAACATCATAACCTAGAATTTTTTTAATGTAAAAGACAGGTTTTTTTTCTCATAGCAAGTGCTTTGTTGGTTGTCAGTGTCAGTTAAAGACAAGAATGAATGTCATTGACAAACCATAAATTAATGTGAGTCACTGACACTCACATCAGTGAATGTCAGTGGCAGACAAATACTGCCATCCTATATCTGAATTTCAGGCTAAATTTTATAAACAGAATTATTTTATTTTCTACTTTATGTTTTTTTACTTTTGTTTGTCATAACATCGTCTGTGAAATAATTATCATAGTAACTTTGTATTTTAGAACACATTTTCTATCATTTTAAAAACTCTTCTGTTGTTTTAAATGGAAATAATGAGGTGTTAATTTGTTACTTGTCTATTTATAGCCATGTAGTGTCAATCTAAGCTGCAGTAAGGTGGTGCCCCCAGTTTACAAAAGTACTGGCCCTTGATACTTACATTACCCAGCTGCTGATTGGTTCCTTTTAAAATCAAAGGGAAACAACTGTGTCCTGTAAATATGTTTTCTTGTAAGATAATAATTTAACCAGGAAACTTAGCTCAGTGATGTAAATAAATTTTTTTTTTATTTAAATGTAAATGCTGATATTGTATAATGCTTGTGTACATTCTTTGGGTCTTACCTAGCAAAATCAGAATAATTTTCCAGTATATAGTCTAGAATATTAAATGGATTATATAGTTTTTGTATTAGAAAAACATTTTCAGTATGATAATGACGTGCTGTATTGAGAGCAATGATGTTTGAGGGAGTTACTCCGGTCTTCCTTGAATGTGTTTAGTCAATTTTCTTAGTGTACAATTTTGTACATATCAGCTTGAGAATATTTAAACAGATTTTGATTTTATAGATCTTAAATGTAGTTGAAAATAGTTATTTTAGTTCAAAATCAGAACACTCCATTTAAACTTTTTTAAAGCATTTTTTTTTTTTAAATTCTTATAATTGAATAATTTAAAAAAAAATTTCACCATATATGAACTCATTAAAGCCTATGGAAAATCATTATTTAACTAGATGGAATCTTTTAAGTCGTATTTTGAAACTGCTTCTCATTTACGTTTTTGCTTATCCACATGAGAACAACGAACTCATTGAATTCTATCAACATTTAGCTTCAAAGAAAGACATTCAGGTTTTTTAATATTATACCCTATATGATTTAAAAAATGAGTTTTTTTTCTTCACTGCCCATAGTTTTGACTTCACAAATAAAATGACGTTTGTCAGGATTGTTCATGCATGAAATGAAAACCTTTTTAATCATTCCCTTCCACACCATTGAAGTCTTTAAAAAGTTTATATAAAGCTATTGAATATCAACATTCATATTTATTGCAGACAAGTATCATTCCTGCATTAAATTTAGTGAACTCGTTGTTACCCTATAAAATCAAATAAAAAACAAACTGAAACTATTGCTGAAACAAAATGTTATAAGTTCTACATAAGAAACCATCATGCTTGTATTGAAAAGAATTTAAAATGTTTACAACTGCCCATACATCATCAGGGTCTGTACCCCCACCCCCCACACATACACACACACACACTTCATTTTTAAATTATTGTTTACATGTTAAATTGTTTCCTGAAAGCTGGCTCTGTTAAACATATAATTTTCATTATAAGGAACACTTGAACACAAAAGTGTTTCTATAAATGTGTACTAAACTAATCTGAAAAAGAGACTTTTACTGTAGTTTTAATATTCCTTGATATCTAACTTCAAACTATTCTTAAAACTTCAGGACATTGTTTTATGATCAGCAAAAAAAAATTCAATGTTTCTTTCAGATGCTTTTTTAGACGCTCCTCCCCCCCCCCACCCTTTAACACAGAATTTTCCCAAGAGCATTTGGAGGCTGTTGTGTTCTTTGTATTAGCTTCTCCCTATGTGACAATCACACACTCACACTAGTCATATATTTTATCTTGCAAGTGGGATATGAACCAGCACCCATAATATCAAAGAATGATAAAATCTTTTTTGGGATTCTGTCCCTCTAGCTCAGCTCCATAAAATGCACACCTAGCAATGCTCCATAAAGCGCTCTTAAAGGACTCCACAAAGTGCTCCTCTAGCAGGGCTCCACAAAGTGCTTCTCTAGCAGGGCTCCATAAAGTGCTCCTCTAGCAGGGCTCCACAAAGTGCTCCTCTAGTAGGGCTCCACAAAGTGCTCCTCTAGTAGGCTCCACCAGGTACACATTTAACAGATATTCCAATAGAGCCCAAAAGTACCCATAGCAAGCTCCACCTGCTACACCTACAGCAGGGCTCCTCAAAGTGTGAATCTAACATGGCACCATAAAGTACTCATAATAAGGCTATAGTACCCCCAGTAAAACTCATTGAAGTGCTGCTATAGTTGAGCCCCACAGATTGTAAAAAGAGCCTAAACATGCCCCTAGCAGGCCCCCAATAGTCCTAATATGGATAAGCTCCTATAAGAGAAGGTACCCTTACAGAATGTCAATAAACATGTCTAGAAGTGTCAAAACAGATTTGACTAGGCTAACGAGAATCATATCTTGTGGTCAAGTCTGTTTGTTTATTAATTTTCATCTTTGTGTTTCTCTTAGTAAAGGTCTACGTTACATTCCTGTGTAAGTTAACTTTATGTAGGCCCAGCTTATTTAATTTATGAAGGAAAAAAGAAAGTAAAATTATAATCTTTTAAATGAACTTCATTTTAAACAAGTACACATAAATGTTTGCTTTGAATATGTACAATTTTTGTTTTAAGTTTATCTATTAGAGTTAGAGATCTACATGAAATTATTTTCCCCACCTAAACCTTTATCTTTTCAGTCTTATGCTTTCAAGCATTTTGATTTAAAACTCATTTTAAGTATTTTAAAAACCTGTCTAGTTTACCTCAGAAACTCACCACATAGACATTTGAAAGTCAGGTGATTGGAGAATGAAAAAATTGTATAGGTTTGAATAACTGAAGTAAAAGAGTTGAACATTCATAGAGCTATGTACGTGCCTATTATTGTCAGTCTTATGAGTATTTCTAATTATTTGTTTTTTATTAATGTAAAAATGCCTGATCAATACATGGCTTTGTTGATGATACAATATAATTATAGGGGCATTTTAAATAGAAGTTTATTTTTAATAGAGAAATTTTTAGATTTGTTAGTTTTAAATTATTTTACAATCAAATTTGTGGTAATGACAAGGGAATTTGAGGTATGGAAAAGGTTGTAAATAAAGGTCCACTTTACAGTGTACATAGGCTTAAGATGTAGGTAAATGGTTTTAATTTTCATGCCAGTTTGGATTATGTTTTTTAATTTGGCCTCTAAAATTTTGAAGGCACTTTCAACTGCTAGTTATTTTATTTCATTAAAAAGTGTTCTAAAGATTTTGAAACGAAACAATAAAAACTCATCCCTGTTGTATAAATAATGTAATTATGAGCATTATATGTATATGGTTGAACAATAAAGTTTATTTAATATACACATGTGTTTAAAGTCATGTTTTATAAATTGTTTTATTTCTACAACATACGCTTGTATTTTTTTGTCTTGTTAATTGTATAATGAAGTTCATAGCAAATCCCAGAATTACAAAACAAAACAAAGAAATTTTGTTTGAACTTGGAAAATGCCAGAAGCAGTATATGATGTTCAGCCGGTTTTTAGTTTGTTGTAATGAAGATGAGACAGTGTTCATCGAGCTGCATGTGTTCAATATGCAAAGCCCAGTCAGCGCACACGAAACACATGGTTATCTGCACTTTGTTACAGATCTTACCACTAAAACAATGTAAGCTAGTGTAATGACGAAAGTTATACGTCACAGAGGTCAAACAGAAGAAAGCAAAAACAGATCATAGCTTAGGTAGATTTGCAGGAGATGACCGGTCACGTGAGACGGTCAGATGACCACTTAAGCGTGGGTCAGCATTTAGAGATAGCTAGCGCTAGAGGAAAGATGTAGAGAGTTAAAATGTAGATGGTGTTAGAGTTTGTCATGGGGCGTATAGGGAGAAGTGTTAGTTAGCACGGAGTCAACGGTTTATCAAATGTTGCCTACAGGTATGGAGGGAACCGACGATTGTCAAATGTTGGCTGATAAATACGGCCTACACGTCGTATTACTAAAAAAAAACATCTTTTTAATAAATAGTAATTTTAAAACAAGTGCATCTGTCCTTATGGGGCTCCAATCCAATTCGGATGTGAATTAAAAAATTATATGTCCAGTGGTCCATCAGTAGTCCAGTAGCCCACCTGGGCTAAAAATAGTCCACTCAGACGAGCAATAAATTACGATCTAAATTTTTAATCAAGATTTTTAATATGCGTAATGTTATGTATGGTAAAAAAGTCATATATTTATATTTATTGCGTTCATCGGATGTACGACGGTTAATATGTAACGGGTGTTGTCTTTTGTATTATAATTATAATCCCTTTTTTCATGTATGAATACCTGTATGGCTAAGTCTGTAAGATTAAATATTTTAAATTATTTATTTTTCGCCAGTTATTTTGCCAATTTGAAAATAATGGGGACGGCGTGGTCGGAAAGAAGAATGGTTCGGTGCTAACACCTATAGTCCCGAGTTCGGACCACGGGCAGAAAAGGCTAAATAGCTGTATCAGTGTGTTATGCGAACGATGGATCGTTGGCTCCGACTTTATTGAACTTTTCTTACTGGAGTTTCTTCCATAGCCTTAGTTCAATCAAATATAATCTGTAAGGCAGCAGTTTACTTGTGGGTGTTTTCTCAACTAGATAGGTTTTTGTCCCATTCTGACGAGCCTAATGGTGGAACTCGGGACTTTCGGGTTTACAATCTTACACTCTTCAAATCTACCACACTGTACAGCTAGGCGTAACACTCGAATACGAATAATGTTTTGAGTTGATTGCTTCTCTAATTAACGAAGCGGCCTTTATTTATAAAAACATCTTATTAAACACTGCGGGTCTGTCTGGTGAAATTTTTCCTTTTGTTTTCAAATCCATAAAGTAAAAAATAAACCGGGAGTGATCTCCCCTAAACTTTCTCGAATATTCTTATATAAAATAACAGGGGATGGGAACTCGGGCTATAGACATGATTTTTAATCCATTTTAAATACTTAAAGTTTTAAAAATAGAATAAAATCTCGTAGACAGATTAATTGCACACCAAGTGAACGCCAAATAAAAACGCGTATAATAGTGCGCAATATTATTAGTACTTTAAAAATTTACATTAGTTTTTTGAGAAATCGGAAGTAGCGTAAATTACTACTTTCAATCAACGGAAATTACTCAAAATTTAACAGAAGGTAGAGAATTAGATCTTTTAATTACATGTGAAATTTCATTTTCTATCTGAAATAGTACTCAAGTTATAGGCTTTTGAAAAATTCAAAGTAGGAAAAGTACCACTTCCGGTTATCGGAAATCGCTCAAAAGTTGATACGGATCTACGATTTTGATAAAATACTTATATATGAAATTTCATCAACCTAGCTGTAACGGTACTCAAGTTATCGTGTTTACACACGGACAGACAGACAGACAGACACACACACACACACAGACACGCAGACATACGGACAAGATTGCAAAATTATGTTTTTCCGTATCAGTGAGGTGTAAAACGTCGAGATTTGTAAAAATCTCGAATTTTTTTTTTGCACGATTACAAGACTTTCTCTATACTTCATATATACGAGAAAGTAAAAAAGTCAAGTTTCCTTTTCGGAATTGACGGTCCACTTGGCAGGTGAAGTAGAGTTCAACTATTTCTGTGGCATCTAGATATAAAGGGATAGTGTATTCAGCTTTATGCCTTGCAAACTTTACATTCCTTATACCCGTGGGGAGCAAAAGGTTGCATCCACACATCTCTTCAACGGAATCAGTTTTTGAGCAGCAGTCTTTACATATGCCCACTCTTAACATATGCCCACTCTTTACATATGCCCACTCTTTACACATGCCCACTCTTTACACATGCCCACTCTTTAGATATGCCCACTCTTTACATGTGCCCACTCTTTACATATGCCCACTCTTTACATATGCACACTCTTGACATATGCCCACTCTTTACATATGTCCACTCTTTACATATGCCCCCTATTTACGTATGCCCACTCTTTACGTATGCCCACTCTTTACGTATGTCCACTCTTTACATATGCCCGCTATTTACATATGCCTACTCTTTATGTATGCCCACTCTTTACGTATACCCACTCTTTACATATGCCCACTCTTTACATATGCCCACTCTTTACATATGCCCACTCTTTACATATGCCCACTCTTTACATATGCCCACTCTTTACATATGCCCACTCTTTACATATGCCCACTCTTTACATATGAACACTCTTTACATATGCCCAGCCCACTCTTTACATATGCCCACTCTTTACATATGCCCAGCCCACTCTTTACATATTCCCACTCTTTACATATGCCCACTCTTTACATATGCCCACTCTTTACATATGCCCACTCTTTACATATGCCCACTCTTTACATATGCCCACTCTTTACATATGCCCACTCTTTACATATGAACACTCTTTACATATGCCCACTCTTTACATATGCCCACTCTTTACATATGCCCAGCCCACTCTTTACATATGCCCACTCTTAACATATGCCCACTCTTTACATATGCCCACTCTTTACATATGCCCACTCTTTACATATGCCCACTCTTTACATATGCCCACTCTTTACATATGCCAACTATTTACATATGCCAATGTAAGTTCGGCAGCTTAGCCACATCTTGTACTGCCCTCCTAAAATATAGATCGATGTACATTGTATTTTATGACCGAATTAGTTTTTCTAAACAACAACACCCATACCTTCTTCAATCTCAAGTTGGCGTCAGTCTTGAATCTGCGTGTGTAAGCTAACTAAGAAATGTACCCCTTATAAACTTGAGGTCTAAAGGGCAAGTGAAGTAGAGTTCAACTGTTTTTGTGACCTCGGCATATGAAGCGATAGTGTGGCCAGTACTATGCCCAGCAGCTTTTACTTTCCCCAAGGTGAGTTAGGTACCCATCACAGCTGGGTAGACCCAGAGACGATCTACATGTGTAGATACATTATTTTATGAAAATGATTAAATCTAAGACAACAAAACTAATAATGTGAGATAAATTTGAGAAAAACAAAGGTTTAACTTTCAATGGAAAACTCTGCTAAATTTGAAATCAGGAGCATTGTCAGTAAGAAAAGAGCTATACCGCAGCTTTACATCTGCAATGTCGCTATATATTTTAGAGTAAATCTCAGCTCTATAGGAACTGTATGGACAATGTGAGCTGTAGATAATAAGCACATTCTTTCTTTATAAACCCGCATTACTTATCCCCAGATAAGCTGATGAAAAATTGGATGTTGTGTGTATCTGAATTTATGTGTGAAGTTATGTTTTTCTAATTATGTATGTCAAATCAAATTTTAGCTTGCTCGACAGCTTGTTTCTCAAACATTTTGGTCGGCGGGGCACTCAAATGTCGAGGTACAACTGTATATATATATATATATATATATATATATGTATATATATATATATATATATATATATATATATATATATATATATATAATAAAGCAATGTGTGTGTCTGTGTGTCTGTGTCTGTCTGTGTGTCTTTTATGTATTACCACACCTCTTATCACGTCGCCGTGAAACTTTGGGAAGGTGTTGAGAATATTCCTGGGGAGGTTTCTGCGAAAAAAAAATTTCAAATTCGCAGGGGTGGCGCCGCGGCAGGGCGCGATTTGTTTTTCTCAATATACGGTATATAAAAATAAAAATCAATTTTGGTTAGACATCTTTCATCCGATAGCCATGAGACTTTGTGGAGTTCATTATACCACTCTAGGTAAGGATTCTGTAAAACAATAATTTTTAAGTTCGCAAGGGCGGCGCTACAGGAGGGGCCGATTTTTCTCTATATACGGTATATAAAAAATAAAATTCAATTTTGTTTTGACATCGTTCATCCGATAGCCATGAGACTTTGGGGAATTAATTATAACAATCTAGGGAAGGGTTCTGTAAACAAATAATTTTTAATTTCGCAAGGGCGGCGGAGGGTCCGAGTGTTATCTATATACGGTATATAAAAATAATACAAGTGAATTGCAGTGACACCGTTTATCCGAAAGGCATGAAACTTTGGGAAGTTCATTATGAAACTCTTTGAAAGGGTTCTGCAAAAAATCATTTTTAATTACGCAAGGGTGGCGCAACGGGAGGGTGCGATTTTTCTTAATATACGGTATATAAAAATAAAAGTCGAATTTGGTTTGGCATCGTTCATCCGATAGCCATGAGACTTTGGGGACTTGATTATAAAAATCTAGGGAATGGTTCCGTCAAAAATCATTTTTATTTTTGCAAGGGCGGCGCCACAGAAAGGTGCGATTTTCTCTAAATTTGGTATATAAAAATAAACGTCGATTGCGCTTTCACGGCATTTATCCGATCGCCATCAAACTTTGGGGAGTTGATTGGAACACGCCATGGAAGGTTTCTGTAAAAAACCTCCTTTTTTAATTTTGCAAGGGCGGCGCCACGGGAGGGTGCGATTTTTCTCTATATACGGTTTATAAAAAAATAAGTCTATTTCGGTTTCACACCGTTCATCCGTGTACCATGAAACTTTGGGGAGATGATTAGATCACTCAATGATAGGGTTCTGCAAAAAAATAATATTGTTTTAATATTGCAAGGGCGGCGCTCCAGGGGAGAGCGATTTTTTTCTCTATACACGGTATATAAAAAATAAAACTCGGATGCGGTTCATCCGAGTGCCATGAAATGTTAGGGAGTAGATGAGAATATTCATAGTTTCTTATGGGCGGCGCCATGTAGGGTACAATTTTCGTCAATACACGGTTTGGCGCCCAGAGTTTTAGAGCGACCATGTTGGCACTTGGCATCCGTTAATTGAGCGTCCTGCATAGCGAGTAAGGGGTACTGCTATATTCAGCGGTAAAGCTACAACAGGCTTCTAAAAATAACTTTGTAACGCAAGGAAATCCTTCTGTACAGTTTCGTCACCTTGCGAAAGATGAAAAAAATAACTTTTTGAATTTGAGGAGCCTACTGTAGAGTTTCGTTACTTTGCGAATGATGCAATAAGCATCTATAATAAGACGATCCAGTCAGAAATTGAGATCGAGCATCTAATAATAGACCATTAGTAACGCTACCATATTGCACCAGTCACACATGTTTAAAACACGTCAAATAATTTTTACGTTTTAAAGAAAAAAATCCTGTTCATTTGTGTCACTTCAGCGAATGACGAAATGTGCATCATTGTTTACATGATGCTATTTGGTACTCTGGGTTATCCTATGAGCACGATGGCGCCTGTTAGTTTTAAGGAGCCAGAGGCCGTACGCTGCGCCTATGCGATAGTGTAATTGGGCGGGGGGCTCCTTAGAGCGCCCCTTTACGTCCCTGACACATGGGTGGTCACCGAAGTGTGTTCTACCTCATTATTTCGGTGAGTGATTAATGTACACATAAGGTTTTCACGCGGTAGTGTAGGTAAACCCGTGTCCCGATATTTATGATCCAAGCGCAGGCATTGTTTATATTTAAATAACTAACTTTTAGAAAACAAGGTCACGAGTCTAAGAATATAGGATTGGTAACGCATGGATGAATCCCTTCTTATATATTTCGTCGGACTATCTTCTATTGCCGCGGCAACGCGCGGGGACGGGTACGCTAGTATGATATATAAGGCAATGTATGACTGTCTGTCTGTTTGTCTGTCTTTTATGCATTACTACACCGCTCATCACATCGTCGTGAAATTTTGGGAAGTTGTTGAGAATATTTCTGGGGAGGTTTATGCAAAAAAAAAAAGGCAAATTCGCAGGGTAGTGCCCCGGCAGGGCGCGATTTGTTTTTTCTCTATATACGGTATATAAAAATAAAAGTCGATTTTGATTTGACACCGTTCATCCGATAGGCAAGAAACTTTGGGGAATTCATTATAACACGTCAGGAAAGGTTTTGTAAAAAAAAAATTAATTTCGCAAGGGTGGCGCCACGGGAGGGTGCGATTTTTCTTAATATACGGTATATAAAAATATTAAAAGTGAATTGCAGTGACATCGTTCACACGATCAACATCAAACTTAGGGAAGATGTTGAGGATACTCCTGGGGTGGTTTCTGCGCAAAAAAAACATTTTCAAATTTCCAGGGGTGGCGCCACGGGAGCGTTCGATTTTTCTCTATATGCGGTATTTAAAAAATTAAAGTCAGATGCGGTTCGACACCTTACATCCGTGTGCCATGAAACTTTGGGGAGTTGATGAGAATACTCCCAATATGGTTTCTGTGAACAAAATAATGAAAATATGATATGAGTGGCACGTGCTAACGTAGCTGCTCTGAAACTCTGGGCGCCAAATTGTGTATTGACGAAAATCACACCCTGGTAGGGTGCGATCTGGCTGCAAACAAAAATTTCAGTTTCGGACCCCATATGCTCACGCGGGATGCTGAGGGCCCTGTAATACGTTTTCTTTTTAATAATCACGAAAATTAACCAAGGTTAGATTATTAACACTGGGTTGTTTCCTATTGTCCGTAAAATATTCAAAGAATTTTAAAGCCTACAGTTCTCAAAATATGTAAATATTTACGTATAAAATTAAAAATTAAGTTTAGAAGGGAAACTAAAACAAAAGATAAAAGTCACGCTTCTAAAAATAACTCTGTAACGCGAGGAAATCCGCTGTACAGTTTCGTCACTTTGCGTATGATGCAATTAGCATCTATGTTAGACGATTTAATCGGAAATTGAGATCGAGCTTCAAATAATAGACCATTAGTAACGCTAACATATTGCATCAGTCACACTGATGTTTATAACACTTCAAAAAAAAAAAATTACAGGTTAAAATCACTTTTGTTTTGTGTAACTTTAGCGAATGATGCAATCTACATCGTTGTCTCTGGATGCTATATTGCGCTCTGGGGTATCCTGTTAGCACGTTAGCACACTGGCACTTTGTTATTTTTAAAGAGCCAACAGCCCTACGCTGCGCCTCAGCTGTAGTGTTATTGGGGGGCTCCCGAGAGTGCCTCTCTACGTTTCTGATACATGGGTGGTCACGAAGTGTGTTCTTCCTCATTATTTCGGTGAGTGATTAACGAACATTCAAGGATTTCATTTGGTAGTGTAGGTAAACCCGTGTCCCGATTATTATAATCCAAGCGCTGGCATTGTTTACATTTAAATGACACAGTTTTAGAAAACAAGGTCACGCGTCTAAGAACATATGATTGGGAACACATTGGTGAAATCCTTCTAATATATTTCGTCAGACTTTCTTCTAACCCCGCGGCAACGCGCGGGGGACGGGTACGCTAGTATATATATATATATATATATATATATATATATATATATATATATATATATATATATATATATGTTTGTGTGTGTGTGTGTGTAAAATGCACCTTATCTGAACTTACCGCCTCCCCTACCCAAAAAAAACCTGCGTACGCCCTAAGCGGTCAGGGCACCAAACCTTTAAATAACTACCAACCTCTGGATGATCTGATACGCCACTGGAGCCACTGTTTTGTCCAATCTGATTGGTTGTCAGCTAAAGTGTATGTTAGTATAATACGAATGTGCCACGTCAAACGTTCAAAACTAACATAGCTCTTCGTCTAGTAAACGTTAGGTAAATATTGTAAAGCATTTCTTAAGTTTTACGCTTCTTGTTAGTTTTATAGTGGTATTAATAGTCTGTATACCTATTTGTATGATCTGTATCGTAAACGTATAATTTGAATGCATTGTATAACCTATGTATTGTCTGTTTAGCTTCATAGTATATAATCAATTATAAGTCATTTTAACTTGTATAGTTTTAATTTTGTAAGCTAACCTTTTTCAAGTTATTTTATGACCAGATATAACTATTTAGTAGTACCTTTTTACGCTTTTAGTATACAGATCTACTGAACAAGGTTCCTCAAAAACATGGGCTCGAAAGTTTTGCTCGTTTGCCTCTTATGTGTGACCCTAGGGCTGGTAGGTAATTATTATAGTTTACATTTGTTTTCAACAATAGGATACCGTTTTATTACAAGAATACAGGATTTTTTTAGTATAATATCAGACGAAAATGCATTTTTTAAACTTATTTTAGAGCATTAAGAAGTTTATTATCATAATAGGTTTTTTTAACGTTTGTTTTGTTATTGAATTACTTCAGAGTTTGTGTTCGAGTGCGCCAACAGCTTATGCCATTGAACAATTCCGCTCTATTTTGATGGAACTCATTCAAAGCGGGATCAAACCTGCAACGACAACTAGAGAATTATTGGTACGAATGGTAGAATGCGACGTGGGGAATTGTAGGGATTGGAAATAAAAATTTGGACCTTAATTAGTAATCTATTTGATTAGCAAAATGTTACCACTGCTAAAACACAGATATTAAACTGATAAGACTACATTTGAACAAAATTAGTTTTAAAATTAGATTTCTTGTTTATGACACGGTAAGCAAAATTAAAATAAATATCTCTGCTTTGGATTACTGTTTGGAGTTTTGTGTTTGTGTGTGAGTGTGTGTCTATTTATTTAGTTGTATTCCTTTGTGTACATTTCATTATTTCTTCCTTTGTTTTCTATATGTGTGTTGACAGGCCCCGACCGGGCCACACGCACAAGTTAACTATGTCAATATATATATATATATATATATATATATATATATATATATATATATATATATATATATATATATATATACCAACTCTCAAGATATATATACATATATATATATATATATATATATATATATATATATATATATATATATATATATATCTTGAGAGTGAGAATACTATTTGGCAACCCTTACTGATGACGAACCAATAGAAAACTATGTCTCTATTTTTTATAGTCTGTCACAGACTGTATAATTAGGTATGTTTATATTATTGTGTTTTAGTTGCATGAATGTAGAGTACCTGGCTAGCGGAAAGACTGTCTGAGCGACTCGTTTTTTTTCCATGCTTTTGGGTGAGATCGCTCATTGACGTAAGGGTAGAGAATGGACTATATAATAAAATACTTTAAAAAACTTTTTAAAAAACCACGTTTTTCTTGTGGACTAAAAAGTAGAAAATAAATTTTCATACATTTGATGACAAAAAACGTGGGTACGTTCACCATCAAATTTCCCGACCCATCTGCCCGACCCACGTTTTTTGTCATCAAATGTATGAAAATTTATTTACTACTTTTTAGTCCACAAGAAAAACGTGGTTTTTTAAAAAGTTTTTTTAGTATTTTATTTTCTCCTTTTTAGTCCGTTGCTACACATGAAAAACGTGGTTTTTAAAAAAGTTTTTTTATATAGTTTATTTTTTACTTTATCTAATGACTTGATTAAGTATGACTTGACTAAGTGTTTATAAATACACGGACTAAAAATCTTGAGCGACCAGGATTCGAACTGGGTTGTCGCGGCCACAACGCGAAGTACTAACCACTATACGATCACGGCCAGCGCGCTCACATCGATTGGGGCCGAAGTAACTGTGTCAATAGGCCTCCAGTCTTGTCGGTATCTTTAGAAATCATGTCATCAATTTTATGGTCCTTGGGGCGTAATTAAATTAAGCTAATTACGGTCTCTAATTGCTAGTTTTTATGATTGCATCTGAAATTGTTAGGCGAAAGTAGCCTACATGCCAAATTTCAGATCTCTAGAGCAATCAGAAGTGGGCTAATTTTCGATGTCAATTTTAACAACAAACATCCAAACAAACAAACGCGAAGCTGAGTTAAGAATAAAATACTTAAAAAAAACTTTTTAAAAAACCACGTTTTTCTTGTGGACTAAAAAGTAAAAAATAAATTTTTCTTTTGTGCTTCCTCGAGCTGTGCAGGTTCTTGTGTTGACTGACAAAAAACGTGGGTACGTTCACCATCAAATTTCCCGACCCATCTGCCCGACCCACGTTTTTTGTCAGTCATCACAAGAACCTGCACAGCTCGAGGAAGCACAAAAGAAAAATTTATTTTTTACTTTTTAGTCCACAAGAAAAACGTGGTTTTTTAAAAAGTTTTTTTTAAGTATTTTATTTTCTCCTTTTTAGTCCGTTGCTACACATGAAAAACGTGGTTTTTAAAAAGTTTTTTATATAGTTTATTTTCTACTTTATCTAATGACTTGATTAAGTATGACTTGACTTAGTGTTTATAAATACACGGACTAAAAATCTTGAGCGACCGATACGCTTTAAAAAGAGAAGGGGCGTAATTTAATTAAGCCTACATGCCGTGATCAGGATTCGAACCTGGATTGTCGCGGCCACAACGCGAAGTACTAACCACTATACGATCACGGCCAGCGCGCTCACATCGATTGGGGCCGAAGTAACTGTGTAAATAGGCCTCCAGTCTTGTCGGTATCTTTAGAAATCATGTCCTCAATTTTATGGTCCTTGGGGCGTAATTAAATTAAGCTAATTACGGTCTCTAATTGCTAGTTTTTATGATTGCATCTGAAATTGTTAGGCGAAAGTAGCCTGCATGCCAAATTTCAGATCTATAGAGCAATCAGAAGTGGGCTAATTTTCGATGTCAATTTTAACAACAAACATCCAAACAAACAAACAAACGCGAAGCTGAGTTAAGAAAAACGTGTTAAAAACGTGTTAAAAGGGAGCGCAAGTTGAACGAAAGGACTTGGACTGTGGCTGTGAATGTAGGATGTCAACAGGTCACTTTGATTCGTGACTGTTCTTGTACCTGTTGTGTATCTTATCTTCTAATATGGATTTACTATGGATTTATCATTTCACTGTATAAAGTGTAAATATAGTTGTAGTTTGAAGTTACAACTATTGCTCGTGTTCCTGTATGAAAACGAACCCACAACAACAAGGAATAATACGTGTTGTTACATAGTCTATGTGTCTTTTATGAACTATGTGTCTCTGTAGGCCTAAGTATGTAAAAATGTATGTTTGTGGAAGATATGCATACTGTAAAAAAAAAAAACTCGAAGTTAAAAACTTTCAAAGGGAAACAGCACGGCGTCACATGAAACTTGGAAGAAATAATCTTATCAAGTCAGAAGAAACGAAACTTTTAAAGTTGAAACTCACGGAAAGTACCAACACAAAAATGATGTCATTTGTCGTAGATAAAAATAGAATTGAAAGTCCAATTTCCAAAATGATACACAATAATAATGACGTCATTGTTAATGGAGCATAGTGGATAAATATCTAATATTAATAGTGTACGTCAATGGCGTAGCGAGGTCGGGTGTCACCCGGTGCGGCACATAATGGTGTCACCCCACAGAGGCTATTTGCACCCCTCCTCAAACTTTCGATTTGCACCCCCGCCCTTCAAACTTTTGATTTGCACCCCCCCCCACCCCCGCCCCTCATACTTTCGATTTCCACCCCCCTCAACCACCCCCCTCAAACTTTTTTTTTGCACCCCCCCTCAAGTTTTTCTCTTTATATTTTGCTATTTTTTGCATTGGTGTCACCCCCCTAAATGGTGTCACCCGGTGCGGTCCTCACCCCCCCCCCCCCCGCTACGCCTCTGGTGTACGTACATAAATCAAACAGCTTTAAGAATAACATGATAACGTAAAAACAGAATAAATAACATTGTTAAAATTTTAAATATGAAAATAAGTAAATATAATCAAGACAAACTGTCATTAAACAGATTTAAAATATCCAAAAAGTAAACGTTTATGAAAATAAACTAAGGTAAAATTAAGGTGTAGATGCAGCGATTAAGTGTAAGTAGGCCAGAGGCGTAGCGAGGGGGGGGAGGGGGGCGGGGGGAGACGAGACATATGTCCCCGGGCGCCGACCAAAGGTGGCGTCAAAATGGGTTGGAAAAACAAATCGAAAGTTTGAGGGGGGGGGGGGCGGCAAATCAAAAGTTTGTCCCCGGCCGCCGGGTAGGGTCGCTATGCCTTTGCAGTAGGACTTCTTCTTCTTGTTCTTCGTTCTTAATTTTTAGTGTTGAAGGGGATCGAGATTTATCTGCCAGTGGGTTTGAACACGAGACTTTGTTCGAATTTATCAACCATGAACTTTTTGCCGACTCGACCACGCCCCCAACACAATTCAGCGTTACGTGTCAACTGGTTATGCGCCATTGAGGCCATTGACTCCGATTTCAGCCTGCTTTTCTTTTTGGATTTGCATCCATAGCCTTTGTCCAACCAAGAACAAACTACAAGGCAGCAGTTGTTTGATTTTGGAGTTGTCTCTCCTAGAAGAGTGGCTGTCCCCAGCTAACGAGCCTCATCTGCCCGAGGGTTCGAACTCGAGACTTTTCGGTTTAGCAACCATGAGCTTTACCGACTCGACCACGCCGACCCCCTGAAGTTGGACTAATTGGTACCTGTCTTGCATAAAGTCTAATATAAAGGGGTTGAAATTTCGGTTTAGAAACTTTATATTCTGTATTTTAAGCCAATCTCTTTCAAAATTCAAGTACTAGACTCTACTTAAAAGTTAATTTGTAGCACGAAGGTTTCGAGTTCGGATCCGTACGGACTCGGGACTACAGGAGATGATCTAACTCTGATGGGTACCTAACTCACGAAGAAAGGGTAAGTAAAGAAGGCGGAGCTTAGTGCGGGCTGGACTATGTGGAATATAAAAGAAGTGTGTCCACACGGTTATCTCTTCTTCTTCTACTTCGTTCTTAATTTTTTAGTGTTGGAAGGGATCGAGCCTTATCAGCCAGAGGGTTTGAACTCGAGACTTATTCGAATTTAACAACCATGAGCTTTGCCGACTCGACCATTACTCCAACACAATTAAGTATACGTGTCAACTGTTTATGCGACATTGAGGCCATTGAATCCGATTCCAGCCTGCTTTTCTTTTTGGATTTGCTTCCATAGCTTTTGTCCAACAAAGAACAAACTACGAGGCAGTAGTTGTTTGATTTTGGAGTTGTCTCTCCTAGAAGAGTGGCTGTCTCCAGCTAACGAGCCTCATCTTTACAGACTCGATCACACCAACCCCTATGTGGACTATGTGGAATATATAATCTAAGTGAAGTCCGTCACCACTGTAGTAGAATTTATTTGCTTAGATCAGCGACAAAGAAAAAGAGCGGACACACACACACACACACACACACACACACACAAACAAACACACACACACACACAATGTGTACACAGTTTGAATGAAAGAGACGATAGTAAACAAATTTGGGACTTGTCCAGATACGCCGCGCCAAAAAGTTAATCCCCGCCACCCAAAACAAAAAAAAAGATTATAAACGAATTTGTTTTTTTATTGAAGAGGGTAATTTATTGAAGTAATTTGCATAAAACGGTATGCATTTTGGCACCTTTAACCCCAACTCTGTCAATTACCTTAACCTAACCCCAACTCTAATCAAAACCCCAATTCTAAACCTAGAGGCGAATATGCAGATAATTTTAAGGTGTACGTTTAAAAATTCAAATGTCTAGAAATCAGATGGGTCATAAGTGACGGGGCTTAACTTTTCCCACGTGCAATTTTCGCATTAGTATCGGGCAGAGTTTCTTCCAGGCATCTCTTTATATAGCAAATATATACTTTTAACAGGGTTCACCCCCCCCTCCCGAAAAAAGTCTACCGCCCCCTTCCCCCCCCCCCCCCCCGAAAATTTCAAGTGCCTCCTCCCCCCCCCCCTCCCGGAGAAAACAGTCTGGAAGAAACACTGGTAGCGGGGATTATCAGGACAAGACCCCCCCCCCCCCTCACATAACAAAACATCTGAAACCAAGTAGTTTAGTAGTTTGATGGTAGCGGTTCGGTATATGCTATATTATATGAGAAAAATAGGTATCTGAAAATGCTTATCACATACGGAGTGGTTTAATAAAATATGTCACATGTTTTCTGGTGTTACACAGATGGACGAGTTCATACTATTTAGCAGAGGCGTAGCAAGGGGGGGGGTGCGGACCGCACCGGGTGACACCATTTAGGGGGGTGACACCAAGGCAAAAAATAGTAAAATATATGGAGGAAAACTGGAGGAGAGGTGCAAATTGAAAGTTTGATGGGGGGGGGGGGGGGGGGTGCAAATCGAAAGTTTGAGGGGAAGGGTTTGCAAATCGAAAGTTTGAGGGGGGGTGCAAATCGATCGAAAATTTGAAAGTTTGTCCCCGGGAAGGGTCGCTATGCCTCTGTGGGGTGACACCATTAAGTGCCGCACCGGGTGACACCCGACCTCGCTACGCCACTGCTATTTAGGTCATATATTTTTTCATTTAATGTTCTTATTACAAGCTTTTATTTAACTCACTTCCTCTGTCGACAGTCTAGATGGAAACGCAGGAGTGAAAATTCGGACAGTTCTACTTGACCGATACGATTCACAGTTGGCACGTGGGTCAAGACATAAAGACAATGCAATCTGAATCTAAATTTGACTTAATTTTTTATGAATTAATTAAAATTTGGACCGAATTAGTAGGCATGTCGATCCAACCACACCACATACGTCATCACGTTCAATCAGGTTTAATAGCTGCGCTATCACGTTCATTAGACGCGCAATGGTTTTTAGTCTTGTAACACTATTGCAAATAAAACATGTAAAGTACTGAAAAAAAAATTCATAAAAAACGTTTTAATAACAAGCTTTTATGTAATGATGCACTAAAAAGTAGAAAATAAATTATACACTACTATTTAAATTACTATAAAGAAAAGCGTGGGTCTCTTCTCAAATATTAGTAAAGGTATCCAATAGGTACTAAAGTACTAAAATGACCCACGCTTTTCGTTATAGTAATTTAAATAGTAGTGTATAATTTATCTATAATATAAGGGGGCTGAGCGTGTGTCAGTCTCTCATCACTATAGATTAATTTGAAACCATAAAAGTAAACATCGCACCATACTGTGAATTTCAGTATTATAAGTTATAGAGTAGGGTTTGTTTATATAACGACACAGAGCTATTTTATAATTGCCACCGTTTTTAGTTTTTTGCATAACGTAAAGAAAATATTAAATACACGCACATTGCTAAAACATATTAAAAAGATCAATGTCAAATATCATTTTAGTTTATATTCCTAGAAAAAATGGATACATTTTCATAAAAGTAGGTCGAAAAAACTAATTAATTCAACTTTTTTTTTGGTAATTTTTGCAAGGGAGGTAATTTGAAAATATATTTAACTCATCAATAATTTAAGTTAATCTTTTTTTTTATTACTACCGCATTGATTATTATATGTTAAGGTTCATAATTAAAAGAGAAAAATGTTAAGATTATTTATATTATTTATTATTATTTTCTAATTAGTCTATGATTTCTCAAAATCACTATTTGTTTTGCTTTTGTTTTTCGGTGTTATGAAAACAGATGGTGAAATTAGATTTTTGAGAATAATGGAAAGGCTCTCTCTATGCGCAGACGCCAGGGAAAACGTGTTTTTAATATTAAACTCACTCTCAATAATTTAACTTAAGTTAATTTTGTTTTATTACTACCACATTGATTATTATATGTTAAGGTTCATAAGTAAAATAGAAAAATGTTAAGATTATTTATATAATTTTCTAATTAGTCTATGATCTCTCAAAATCACAATTTTTTTTTACTTTGTTTTTCGGTGTTAAAAGATGGTGAGATTTTAGAATTATAGTTTGGAGAATACTGGAAAGGCTCTCTCTGGGCGCGGACGCCTGGGAAAATCATGTTTTTCGTTGGTGATTCTAATTACATTGCCAATGTGTTTTCTTAGAACCATAAAAGTAAACACCATTTGCCGTACATTTATTTGCATCGCATTGTTTTATTGTAAGTTATGGAGTAGGATCTATTTATGTGACTTAAATTTTTAATGCTGGAAAGGCTCTCTTTGGGCGCGGGCGCCTAAATAAGCGTGTTGTTCGGTGGTGATTCTAAAGTTGTGTTTGTGTTGTGTTGTGTTGTGGTTGTGTTGTGGTTGTGTTGTGGTTGTGTTGTGTTGTGGTTGTGTTGTGGTTGTGTTGTGGTTGTGTTGTGTTGTGGTTATGTTGTGGTTGTGTTATTGTTGTGTTGTGGTTGTGTTGTGGTTGTGTTGTGTTGTGTTGTGGTTGTGTTGTGGTTGTGTTGTGGTTGTGTTGTTGTTGTGTTGTGGTTGTGTTGTGGTTGTGTTGTGGTTGTGTTGTGGTTGTGTTGTGGTTGTGTTGTGGTTTTGTTGTGGTTGTGTTGTGGTTGTGTTGTGGTTGCGTTGTGTTGTGGTTGTGTTGTGGTTGTGCTTGTGTTTTGTTTGTGTTGTGTTTTTGTTTGTTTTGTTCTGTTCCAAAGTTGGTACATTTAAAAAAGATTACCGTGGCGGAGCACGGGATGCAGCTAGTGAAAATATGTTGGCACACAATACTTTACGACAAAATACTTCCTGGCACAACGCAGTGTGTCACATTCGGACTAAAGGCTTGTTGTCACTGATGCGTGGACCGTTCACAGCTATATCCGCGTTGGCTCCTTTCACCGTAAAATAAATCATTCATTATGAAACGACGCCAGCTGTTTCTTTCTTACATGCTTGTAGATCCATATCACACTGGTGCTTGCTGAGATCTTTGTGTTGCTGACGTGTTCGCTTACGTCAGGTACTGATACAGTATATTATTATTCAACATAGTGAACGGTGGCTTGTTTGGGTTGCTAGATGCTTGTAAAGTTATGGGATTTAATTGGTGACTTAGGCTGTGGTTGACATAGGCGCTACAGTACTGTGGTAAGTCTATTTATATTTTCGTATTATATAAATATAAAGTGATATGCATGTGAACTTGGTAGTTATATAATGTGTTGTAGACATATGGGCTTAATTACGTTTTTTTCAAGGTATTGTGTTAGATTAATAGTCAACCCACAATACGTTTAATGCCGTGAAGAAATACAGACTACTTTGCACATGATTAGCTGCACTGTTACCAGTGTTTCTTCCAGACTTTTTTCTCCGGGAGGGGGGGGGCACTTGAAATTTTCGGGGGGGGGGGGGGCGGTAGACTTTCTTCGGTTGGGGGGGCGGACACTGTTAAAAGTATATATTTTCTATATAAATTATATTAATTTCATTTCGTTCGAGGGGGCGGTAGAATTTTTTCGGGGGGGACCTTCGCCCCCCCCCCCCCCCCCCCCCCCCCCGAAGAGATGCCTGGAAGAAACTCTGACTATAATGCAGGCCGGGGAAAGCACGTTGGCACTGTTGTTGTGCTGGTGGGCTTTTCGACAGTGGCGTAGGCAAAGGGGGGGGGGCGGTTAGGGTGGTTATAAGTTTTGTAAACAAATAACTATCGATCACTGAGTTCATGTACAGCCAATCAATGTTTGTCTTACGAAAGTGAAACATCGGATTATACTTTAGTGTAACTTTAGGCTTGATGAAAATAAATAGAAATGGATGTAGCTTTAGAGCAGTGGTCGTTAACCTAAGTTCGGTCGAACCCCAGGGGTTATGCGAGTCAGTCTCAAGGGTCCGGTACAGGTCAAAACACACACATAACTCAGTGAATCGCGGTCGGATTTTGTCAGTGCGGACCATAAAACTTTTAAGAATGTTTTCGTTAAATGTGCATAATAAACAAATGTGGTTCGGTACTTCAAGGACCACTGATTTCCCGCATAATCCGATTCTCTTGACGCCTAAATATGTGTCTCGTACTACTTAAACAGTAATCACAGAAAACTAAGAATAAAGTTTGTTTTGTTATAATGTTGAAGTAATGAAGACGTTATTCGACGGCGTAGTCTCGAGTTCAGATCCCCTACTAAAGTCGTAGCATGTCCCTGAGTCCACCCAACTTTAATGTGTATCTGGCTTAAGTAAGGGTCAGTAAAGGCGGCAAGGTACTTAGTACTGACAACACTATCCCTTCATATGCCGAGGTTACAAAAGGGGTAAAATGGGTAAAAATCGTCTCTTAACGTGACAGGGGCGGAAA